>NW_023396633.1:160000-271560 GCF_011125445.2 Fundulus heteroclitus | reverse complement strand
TCTGCTGATTTCGACGCTCTTTGAGACGGTGGGGGTAGACCCCTTTGTCCGCGGCTCTGAGACCATTGTTTGCATGCAGGCTCAGCTGCTCGGGCTACGGGACCTGCTCATTGACGTGCTGGGAAGCCTGTGATGCCTGCTGAAGTGCGGAGGAAACGGGGAGGCTGCAGGGGCGGCAGGACAAAGCGGAGGAAGAGTTGTCTGCCATCGGTTGGCACGGGTGGCATGGGATCTCTATCTTTTCACAGAGTAATGGCAGCGCCCTGTGGTCACCGCATGGTGACCTTGGCAGCAAGGCCTCAGTAAATCGTCTCCCCCTGAAATGTTTGTGAAGTTTGTTTGTTCATGTTATGGCGATTGTACTGAAACAACAATTTCCCCCTGGGAATATTAAAGTATGTCTGATTTTGATGAACACATGGGTTTTTTGTGTGTTTTGTTATGGTCAAAGTATTTGACTAGGCCCGTTTAAAGATGCATTATTGGTTCCTTGCTGAGACATTTGCATAGCCCTATGCCTATGAGCAGTGCTCATGATGTTCTGAATTATATGGAAATATTAGGCATCAACAATAAAAATCTGTGGTAGCTTGGTTTAACTGGAAACCTCATAATGTATATTACTAAAACAGAGGTGTAGGAAGGAACATCAATAACTTAAAAGCAGTGTACTTACATGGGAAAAAAGCATTCATGTAACAATGCAATGTGGGAGTAAAAAACACCCAAAGAATTACACCATATCAAAGCAGTTAAAATGTGTTGCTCGTTCTTGTGGTAAAACTCAATGTGTTCTTTTAGAACACAACTTCTTGGTGATAACAGTAGCAGCGGAAATAGCTTAGGGCTTTAAAAGCTAGGGCTGGACGATATAGAAAAAAAGCTTATCGATCAAAAAAATGCATATTGATCGATATAGATAATTACTGAAAATATTTAAAACCATATTTTATGTGCAGCTCTGCCTGGACATTTTATGATATTGCTAAATTATTTAATTTTAATAAAGAACACAAACACAGAATTCCAATAGACCCCTTGCATCTGACGTCACAGTCACGTGATCGGGGGTGCGCACCTCCATCTTGGTGGGCACGCTAGCCTGACAGCCCGTCTACTACATGACAAAACGGGTGATTTAGAGCGTACTGTTAGTTAGTTTATTTTTGGAATCTAAGCAATGCCTACGACTTGTTGTGCTCCCGGTTGCACAGAGAGGCATTCCAAATCGTTGGATGTACGTTTCTGTCGTTTACCAAAGGATGAGGAAAGAAGAAAGAAATGGATATTTTCAATGAAAAGAGCGCAGGCAGACCCTCCCAATGGACTGGGGGAGCCATCATACTACGAGAGAATTTGCAGTCTACACTTCATCTCCGGTAAATACAACTTAATTCTGCTCTAGTCATTGTTCTACTTAAATAGTGGCGGAGGGGAGGTGGTGATCGCTACACGGGCCGGCAAAGCGGCCCGTGTAGCGATCGCTACAGCAGCCGCTGCAGTCATGTGTCTGCATTAGATCTTGTGAGTAAAGCACTAGTTGGTAATCCTGTTCAGAAACATTTTTATTATACTGGGTAAAATGGTAATTCCATCCTGAAAGAAATTAATTCATTGTGTATTCAGAATAAAGAAGGGGAAAAAAATGATCTCTGTGGCAGCTCCAGGACTGTAAAATCTCATAGTTTTGTTCTTGCTGTAACTGCCCTCTGTCTCTCAACTTCCAGGGGAATAGCCTTATCTAATGGTTGTCCCACATACCAAGGATTCTGACACACTCACATAATGTTAGTGTGCGTGCACATTTCTCGTTAGTTTCTGCTTGGTGGCTGCGGATGCTCACTAGTGTTTATGTATCCGGTTAGCTTAGCGGTTAGCTTCAGTGTTAGTTGTTAATTGTAGCTCCGCTGCTCTCACCGTATACTTTAAATATGACCGAGAGTCACCAGAACTTTAAAAATTGAGTTCATGTTTATGAGAAGAAAAGGAAGGCCTCAGTAGAAAGAAATAAGACCAGAGTGGATTTGGGAGATTTTTTTCACACGATCCTCCTGAAGAGCGAACAAGTAAGGTAAGACAGTCTTGCACATGCCCAATTATTCAAAAAGGGGCTTGGAGAAACTTCCAGAAAAACCTTGTCGATACGCCTTCTCCATCCATCCATCCATCCATCCATTGTCTTTCGCTTATCCGGGGTCAGGTCGCAGGGGTAGCAGCTTCAGTAGGGAGGCCCAGACGTCCCTCTCCCCAGCCACTTGGGCCAGCTCCTCTGGGGAATCCCAAGGCGATCCCAGGCCAGCCGAGAAACATAGTCCCTCCAGCGTGTCCTGGGTCCTCCCCTGGGCCTCCTCCCGGTGGGACGTGCCCAGAACACCTCACCAGGGAGTTGACCAGGAGGCATCCTAATCAGATGCCCGAGCCACCTCAACTGGCTTCTCTCGACGTGGAGGAGCAGCGGCTCTACTCTGAGTCTTCTCCAGATGACTGAGCTCCTCACCCTATCTCTAAGGGAGAGCCCAGACACACTATGGAGAAAACTCATTTCCGCCGCTTGTATCCGGGATCTCGTTCTTTCGGTCACAACCCAAAGCTCATGACCATAGATGAGGGTAGGAACGTAAAGAGCTTTGCCTTTTGGCTCAGCTCTCTCTTCACCACAACTTCACAGCAGACGCCGCACCAATCCGCTTGTCGATGTCCCGCTCCATCTTGCCCTCATTCGTGAACAAGACCCCAATGAACTCCTCCACTAGGGGCAGCACATCCTTCCCAACCCAGAGAAGGCACTCTACCCTTTTCTGGCTCAATACCATGGTCTCGGATTTGAAGGTACTGATTCTCATCCTGGCCGCTTCGCACTCGGCTGCGAACTGCTCTAGTGAGAGCTGTAGATCACATCCCGATGAAGCCAATAGGACCAATAGGAATAATAATAATAATAATAATAATAATAATAATAATAATAATAATAATAATAATAATACAGTTTAATTAAAGTGCCTTTCAAAACACTGTACAGGTAAAAACAATAAGTGGTAAAAGAAACAGTCATAATTAAAAGAAACAATACAAACTACACACAGGAAAGTAACAGAAAATCCTAATGAAATGGCAATCTTGAACATGTGGGTTTTGAGTTTTGATTTGAACAAGGGTAAAGACTTGGTATTGCAAATGTGAGGGGGGAATGAATTCCAGAGTGTGGGTGCAGACCGAGAAAAAGCTCTGCTCCCCATGGTGCTAAGACGAGTGGAAGGAACAACGAGGTGAGTGGTAGAAGAGGATCTAAGTGAGAGAGGGAGTTGAAATTTGAAGGAGAGATATGGAGGGCAGAGATTGTGAATAACTTTAAAAGTAAGTAGGAGGATTTTTAACTAAATTCTGAACTTGACAGGTATCCAGCGGAGCTGCTGCAGGAGTGGGGTGAAGTGATGGAAAGAGGGGGTTCTAGAAATGATGCGAGCTGCGGGGTTTTGCACTGCCTGAAGCTTATAAATAGATTTTTGTGGAAGACCGAAAAGAAGAGAATTACAGTATCAATGCGGGAAGTGACCAGACTATGAATGAGAGTACAGGTGGAACCAGGGGAGAGAGAAGGCGATTGATATTGCGTAAGTGAAAGTAAGCAGAGCGAGTAAGATTGTTAATGTGAGAGGAGAAGGACAACGTACTATCAAGGATGACACCCAGACTCTTGGCCTGAGGTGAGGGGGAGATTAAGGAGTTCTCAAATGAAAGGGAGAAACCGTCAACTTTGGATAAAGTAGATTTGGTTCCTGCTAGGCGGATTTCTGTCTTGCCATTATTTAATTTACGAAAGTTGGAGGTGAATCAGGATTTTATTTCGGTTAAGCAGGAGATTAATGAAGGAGGTGGGAGTGAAAAGTTTGGCTTACAGGAAACATGGAGCTGGTTGTCATCAGCATAACAGGGAAAATTAATGTTAAATTTCCTGAAGATATTGCCAATGGGGAGAATGTAAATGATAAACAGTAGGGATCCCAGGACAGAGCCTTGGAGAACACTGGTGGTAACTGGAGAGGAGTTGGAACGATAGGACTTAATCTGAACAAACTGAGTGCGGCCAGAAAGGTAGGAATGAAACCAGGCTAGGGGAGTATGAGTGATGCCAATTGTGTAGTCGATGGAGTAGGGTAGAGTGCGAAACTGTGTCAAAGGCTGCACTTATATCAAGAAGAATGAGGATGGAAATTAGACCAGAGTTTTTTAAAGCTTTAATATCTTATTCACCAAGATCTACATAAGATGTTGGCATAAATGGCATGGCACTTGAAATATTACAGTCTCCCAATTATTGCATCCAGGCAACCCATTAAAGCAGCAATACTGCAACTGCAATGAGGATAGCAATTTGATATATTGTGAAGCTCTAGTCTGCATATTGCTGATAACTTGAGTTACATGAAGTTGGTTCATTTATATTTCTGAAATGCCTTTTTTGGCTCTTCTCAATCATTAGGCTTCGATACATTCTGATAGATACATATTTCAAACTGCTTACGTTCTCTCCAGCTATGGTACGATCCTTCCTGCCCGCTGTCACGGCCTCTCCTGGGGGGACCCTGACACTTCCCATCATCTGCTCCTTCCCCACCTTGGCCGGTACCGACCCGTCTTCCCTCCAGGCGGCCTTCAAGGTAAGTCCCCTGACCAGGAGATGACTGTGGGTAAATGCTGCACTTGTGAAAGCCGTTTGACTTGAAAAATGTAATCTACATTGAACAGATGATTTATTAACTTTAACTTTTTCATGAATATTGCTGCATCTTCGTGTGTATGGATTTTTACTGTGCTTTACAGTTTAAGACAGAATCATCATACCTTGACATTGCTCAGCTGCTCCACTGAATCCACCGAGTCACAGAAGATTTCACTCTCCAAGTCACTGATCAAGGTCACACCATCACAGACTGCAGCAGAACATAGTTAAAGAACACATTCAAGGCAAGGGAAGATAGATTTATTTGTAATGCACATTTCAGTAACAGGACAATATATGTGTTTTACATGAAAAGAACATAAAAGAATACAGAGAAAAGTACGTTGCAGTGGCATAATAAAAGTAGGTAAGGAAAAATTAAACTACAAACTTAAATAGAACATTCAGAGGCAACTCAAAAAATAGGTTATTAACCTACATTTAAAAGAACTCAGGGTTGAAGCACTATTGCAGTCTTCAGGGAGTTTGCCTCAGATAAGTGGGCCATAAAAACTGGATTCTGTTTCTCCATGTTTGGTTCTGGTTCAAGAGTAAACTTGAACCAGAAGACCTGAGTGGTCTGGAAGGTTGATATACCAACATCTGTAATGTATTTAGGTTATAAACCATTCAGTGATTTATAGACTAACAGAAGAATTTAAAGTCTATTCTACAAAATACATTTTACGTATCCTGTCAGGCAGTGTAGGACTGTAACTAAGAATTGCTTTCTTAGTTACAAAGACAGCCCAACACAGTTACTTTCACAAGTGGAGCATTACTGCTTTTGCTATAGTGCTCCACTTGAAACTTTATTGGAGAAAATACATCCATCCATTTTCCGTCACGCTTGTCCCTTTTGGGGTAACAAGGGGAGCTGGTGTCTATCTCCAGCATTCAATGGGCGAGACCCGTTGAATGCCCTGGACAGGTCGCCAGTCTGTCGCAGGGCAACACAGAGAGACAGGACAAACAACCATTCATATTGGAGAATATTTTTGGCTTATTTCAAATTCAATGGACAAAGGAACAGAAAGGTAAAAGACAAAGAAAGGAAGAAGGGTGAGGCATAATGTTAAAAGGGAGATAAGGTGACAAAAAGGGACCAAAGGGGGAAAAAAAAAAAAAAAAAGAGTACAAGATAGCATCCTCGGAGTCTGCTTCAACAACTGCAGAATGAGAGAGAGAAAAAAAACCTACAAAACAAACACAAAAAGTATCACAGGTGCAAACAACCAACACACATGACAACATACACACAGCATTATTCATTGCAAGATGCATTTAGTGGCAGAGAAAGGTACAGCGGCCACACACCGGCACACCGGCCCCCAGCAGATCCAAGGGATCTAGGCTCCCTGAAGCTGCCACCAGGAGTGAGCCAGCACACACCCGAGCATCCGGCCCCGAAAACCAAGAACCACCAACACACCAGCAGGCCCAGGGCCTATTGTCGGTCTTAGTGGGGTTTCCAAAACCCATCTCTTGTCTTTTTTTTATTGAATTTTACAATGTTAAGGGCCATCCAGTGTTTAATGTCCTCAAGATATTGAAGTGGTGGTTGCACGGAATATATGGTGACACTACTCCACGTTTGAAGTCACTAGGGTCCCCAGCTGACTGTGATTTAGCAAATCAGAGGTTGAATTGTGGGTAAAATCAATAAATTGGATAATACAATAAAAGCAAAAAATTTAAACATTAAATATTAACTTCAAAAGTCTAATACAAATAATCTAACCTCACAGGCTAGAATCAACATCTCGCATAATGTCAAAGGCAAAGAGATAAGTTTTAAGAAGCTATTTAAAATCAGAGAAAGAAGCAGCCTCTTTAAAGGTATACTATGCAACCGGGGTTGATTTTCCAGCGAGGCTCCCCCAGAGGGCGAAAGTAAAAGTGCACTGTCATAAAGATGCTCAGCTGTTATGGTTTCTCTGTCAAGCCAGGCGCGGTTGTTTTGAGCTTAGCAGACAGGCGAACACAATGAAAAGTAAAAAAAACGGCAGTACAAACAATGACTAACACAGTGAAAGTATGAACATCAGGCTTCCCGCTATCTTGGCGAGACGCTACCGCGTTGGCGAGACGCTGGAGTCTGTTCTTTTTTTATTTTTTTTTTCAAAAAAAAATAAAAAAAATAAATAAATAAAATAATAATAAAACTCGATATGCTTGCATGTTTATTTGAGGTTAACACGTGGTTCTTTGTTGCTTTCGCGCGTGCATATAGTGAATGGCAGGGCAAAAACACATGGAGTTCTCGCCGTAAAGCAAGACCGACTCTCGCGGTCTTGCGCGAGACTTCTGAGCCTGTGAGTGCGGGCCGAGGGCTCAGAGCTGCAAGTGCGGTATTTCCCCCACAGACTATGGAGGACCAAGTCTTCCATAATTAAAAATAAATACAGAAATAAATAAATGCTCAATAAATAAATATGCATACAATTATGTGCCACCAAAAATATAATAAACAAATGTAGGTAGAAAATAAATTATACAGTGAGACAAAATGTATATATCTCCTTTAATTAATTAATTATTTTTTTAAGTATTTATTTATGTGCATGTTATAATATTTTTGTCTGTTTTATTCTTTCTTTGTATTTTTTTGCCCTATTTATTTCTCCGATGCTATTTATTTCTGCCTGTCCTTTTTACATTTCTGTTTGTCTTTTTTACATTTCTGTCCTTTTTACATTTCTGTCTGTCCTTTTTACATTTCTGTTTGTTGTTTTTACATTCCTGTCTGTCCTTTTTTACATTTCTGTTTGTCGTTTTTACATTTCTGTCTGTCCTTTTTACATTTCTGTTTCTCGTTTTTACATTTCTGTCTGTCCTTTTTACATTTCTGTTTCTCGTTTTTACATTTCTGTCTGTCCTTTTTACATTTCTGCCTGTCCTTTTTACATTTCTGTATGCATTTCTGCCTCATTATGCAAATGAGGAGGGGCTGTGTCTTAAGGGCTCAACTTCTTCCCATTGGTTGGTTAGCATTTTACTGCATTGGTCAATCTACATGGCTTTTCCCCGCACTAAAGATTTGTTTAGTAATTTCAAACTCAGCAGGCAGACGTTCAGTGGCCGACCTCTTACGGGAAGCTGCTAATAGACTGGAAGAATTAGAACGCTGTACATTTGGGATCTGAAATGTTTTTCGGTGGTTTCAGATTCGGCTTTCCAGATCAATAACTCAACGGCGGATGATTTATTCTACAAAACAGACAGCTCTCCGCAACCACCGCATGGCAGACACTGAGCTACAACCGTAGTTTCCTCAAAACGAGTCTTAGTCCGTAGGCCAGAATCTGTGGGACGTCTCCTTAAGAAGTTTCGTATGAACTGTCAGGGGGCAACTTTCTTCCACCGGGAAAAGTTGCTACACATAGCAGTGATCTCAAAACACCAATGTTCCCACGTTTTCACTTGCACATTAATAAGTTATTGCTGATAAAAAATCTAAACTGTTGCGCTCCCGGGCCGAGAGGTCACGTGATTCGATTTTTGCTGCTCAGCCAATCAGATCGCTGTATTGTCAGCTGAGTGCGTTCAATGTGTAAGGTGTTGTGAACATTTGTTTCCAGACGAAGAAAGCCCAATAATAGTATTTTCTGGCGCCAGTTGGCAAAGATCTTGATGGCAAGGAAAAAGAAATAGCCCAGACCATCCATCATCCATTTTCTAACACGCTTATCCCTGCTGGGTTCGGACCGGTGCCGATCTCCAGCTGTCAATGGGCGAGAGGCGGGGTATAAACTGGACAGGTCGCCAGTCCATCGCAGGGCAGAAATAGCCTAGACTTTTGCTCATTTTGCTGTGATATCACCAAGGCCTGCTGCGCTAGGATAGCACAGCCAAACGACTTATCCCCGGCAGAATTTGGATCCCCTGCGTCGGGAGTGCATTCAGCTGGAAGAATGAATCCAGTCAACTCCGCCTCATCTCCAACCGGCGTGGAAATGAACATCTTTTACTTTTCTTAACGAAATATAGCAATGGTGTTGTTACATTATCGTTCAGTTAGTGGGTTAAAACTGAAAATGTAACACTTGTTAGTGCGATCATCAAGGCAAGGCAAGGCAAGGCAAATTTATTTATATAGCACAATTCAGTACAAGACAATACAAAGTGCTTTACATGATTAAGATATAGCAAAATAATAGAATAAAGGCAAGTAGGGATAGAATGTAGTAACAAAAAAGAACATTAAAAACAGTAAAACTGTTTAACTAGAACAGTCAAAGGCAATTTTAAACAGATGTGTTTTTAATCTTGATTTAAAAGAACTCAGGCTTTCCGCACTTTTACAGTTTTCTGGAAGTTTGTTCCAGATAAGCGGAGCATAGGAACTAAATGCTGCTTCTCCATGTTTAGTTCTGGTTCTAGGTATGCAGAGTAGGCTGGAGCCAGAAGACCTGAGTGGTCTGGAGGGTTGATACACTGATAACAAGTCTGTAATGTATTTAGGTGCTAAGCCATTTAGGGATTTATAGACTAACAGAAGGATTTTGAAGTCTATTCTCTGAGATACAGGGAGCCAGTGTAAGGACTTTAGAACCGGGGTTATGTGCTCTACTTTCTTAGTCTTAGTGAGGACGCGGGCAGCAGCGTTCTGGAGCAGCTGCAGCTGTCTAATCCACTTTTTAGGCAGACCTGTGAAAACACAGTTGCAGTAATCAATTCGACTAAAAATAAACGCATGGATTAGTTTTTCCAGATCCTGCTGAGACATCAGTCCTTTAATCTTAGAAATGTTCCTCAGGTGATAGAAAGCCAACCTTGTAATTGTCTTTAGATGCTTTTGAAGGTTCAGGTCTGAGTCCATCACTACTCCCAGGTTTCGGGCCTGATTGGTGGTTTTTAGCTGAAGCGACTGAAGCTGTGTGCTAACTTTTGATCTTTCCTCTATTGGTCCAAATATTATTACTTCAGTTTTGTTTTTATTCAGTTGAAGAAAATTTTGGTACATCCACGTATTGATTTCTTCTAGGCATTTACTCAGTGCTTGAACTGGTCCATAGTCACCTGGTGACATGGTGATGTAGAGCTGTGTGTCGTCTGCATAGTTATGGTAGCTGATGTTGTTGTTTTTTATTATCTGAGCTAGAGGGAGCATGTAGATATTGAATAGGAGGGGACCCAGGATGGACCCTTGGGGAACCCCACATGTGATTTTTGTCATCATTGATGTAGAGTTACCTACTGATACAAAAAAGTCCCTGTCCTTTAAATAGGATTTAAACCAGTTGAGAGCTGTACCAGAAAGGCCGACCCTGTTCTCCAGGCGTTCTAACAGAATGGAGTGATCGACAGTATCAAATGCTGCACTGAGGTCCAATAGAACCAGCATGGTGGTTCTTCCACAGTCTGTATTTATATGGATGTCATTAAACACCTTGATAAGGGCGGTCTCTGTACTGTGGTGAGCACGGAAACCTGACTGGAAAACATCAAAGCGGCTGGTCGTAGTTAAGAAGGTGTTTAATTGTTGAAATACAACTTTTTTCAATGATCTTACTGATAAAGGGGAGGTTTGAGATGGGCCTGTAGTTCTGGAGTAGAAGTTTGTCTAAATTGTTCTTTTTCAGCAGTGGTTTGATAATTGCTGTTTTTATGGACTGGGGGAAAACACCTGACAGAAGGGACGCGTTTATTATCTGAGTCAAATCAGACACTGTGACAGGTAAAACTTTTTTAAAGAAAGCTGTGGGGAGAACATCAAGGCAGCATGAAGAGGAACTTAGCTGCTGAATTATCTGCTCTAAACTTTTGGAGTTTATTTGGCTGAATTGGGACATTTGGTCAAAATCAATTCTGGTAGGAGACAACGTTGGTACTGAACTTAGTATGGATGTACAAACAGATCCTCTAATCTTTTGGATTTTTTCAGTAAAGAAGTTTGCAAATTCGTTGCAGGCCCTGGTGGAGTGGAGTTCGGAAGCCACTGACACAGGAGGATTTGTTAACCTGTCGACTGTGGCAAATAAGACACGAGCATTATTAATGTTTTTCTTAATGATCTCAGAGAAGAAAGATTCTCTTGCATTTTTAATTGTAAGTTATATCTGTAAAGTCTCTCTTTATAGATGTCATAGTGAACCTGGAGTCTGTTCTTTCTCCACCTGCGTTCAGCTTTCCGACATTCCCTTTTTTCACTTCTAACTGCTGGAGCATTTCTCCAAGGAGATTTTTTTCTTCCTGGAAAAAAACTTCACTTTGACTGGAGCAATGCTGTTAATGATGTCTGAGACTTTAGACTGAAAGTTATCTACTAGCTCATCTACTGAGTTGCAGCCCAAGGTTGAGGTAGCAGAGTAAGCTTGAATAAAATTTTCAGTGGCATTGTCCTTAAAGGTGCGTTTTCTTACGATGTCCCTTTGGCTAAATGAGTCACTGGTAATGATACATTCAAAGGTAACGGAGAAGTGATCGGATAAGGCAACATCAGTTACATTGACCTGTGAAATGTTTAGACCTTTAGTGATGATTAAGTCTAAAATATGCCCCTGCTTGTGTGTTGGCTGTTTAACATTCTGAGTTAAACCAAAGTTTCTAAGTGTGTCACACAGTTCTTTTGCACTTCTGTCTTCAGGGTTGTCAACGTGAACGTTGAAGTCTCCCACAATAATTAAACAGTCATAATCAACACATATCACAGACAAGAGGTCACTAAAATCCTTAAAAAAGTTTGATGTGGACTTATGAGGCCTGTAAACATTCAGAAACATAGTTCGTACCGGGCTCTTTACCTTGAGATCCAAATGTTCAAAAGAGTCAAACTTTCCCAAAAACACCTTTTTACACTTAATGTATCATTAAACAATGTTGCTACTCCTCCACCTTTCCTTTGCTGTCTGCTCTCACAAAGGAAATTGTAGTTTGGAGGTGTTGACTCCATCAGTATAACTTCTTCATTAGATTCATGTAACCATGTTTCTGTTAAAAACATAACATCAAGATTGTTGTCAATAATAAAGTCATTAATTAAAAGGGATTTTCCTGACAGAGATCTAATGTTTAATAAACCTAGTTTATATGATTTGGTGGTTGATGATGTCTCTGTGGCAGGTTGCATCTGACAGTTAATGACTTTCAAGTATTTGTTCCTGTTTATCCTTTTGTTTTTCTTTTTTCTGCCACCAATCATCACAGATATTCCGTAATTCCCGGGAAAAGACCCAAGCTGATTCTGGAAACTGTCATGTCTGATAAACGTGCAGCGAGGGCCCGCTGTGTATCACAGCAAAGTAATCTGAAGGTCTTGAGGACAGGCATGTTCCGTGATACGTAGAGGAGGATCTGGGGCTCTGCGGCCTTTGGAAGATGCTGGTTTAGTCACAGAGCTGTGGCTATATGGAGAGGATGTCATCTGTAGGCCAATCTTAAATACTTTGTTCATGTTGGGAGAAAATTCCAGAAAAGGAACCTCTGGGCTTTGTAGAGAGGAAGGCGAGGCGGGTGTAGTCCGGACCGGTGTTCGTGACGATGGCGGTTCTTGGTCCTCCCGTTGTCCTGCTGGGATCTGGGATGGATCCTCCTGTAGCTCTGACGAAGCCTCTTTCTGTGTCATCTTTCTGGCCATCTTTATCTTGGCTTGTTCGGGCTGCACTGGGCTTATCATTTGTTTTGGCACTGGATGTACTTTGTTTTGGGACAAAGCTGATGTCGTATGGTTCACAGAATAGAAGATGTTTGAAATCAGCCGTTTTGCACCTGACCTATTTAGAGAGAAGCCATTGCTGCTAAACAGTGTCTTCTTTCCCAGAAGATGTTAAAGTTGTCTATGAAGGTTACAGTTGTTTGTTTGCATGTTTTTTCCAGCCATTTGTTTAGCATCAGAGTTCTGGAAAAAATCTCATCTCCACAGTAAACGGGCGAGTGAGGGCCGCTAGGAAACACCTTGACATTAAGGCCATGAACTAGGTTCAACAAACGAATGTAATCCTCTTTTAATACTTCTGATTTTCTTATCCGGGTGACGTCGCCCAGGGCTTCAGCTTGTATTATGAGTTTTTCCAAGGTCGGGCGTTCTTTCAAGATCCTCAGAAGGTCGCCTGATATTTCAGACACCAGGCCAAAGTTCGAAGGGTTATAAATCAACACCTCTGTGTTTTTCTTGTTACAGAAATGTTTAATCCCCCTTACAGATCCATTGCATAATATCAGGGTCCTTGGCCCTGTGGCATGTCTTTTCTGTGATGTCTTAGAACGAAAATCGTTGACATACCTCTGATTGTTGTCGTGATCCTCCCTGGTCACATTTTGGAGCGGAGCAAATCTGTTTCGTAATGGAATTCCAGCATTTCCAGCAGGTTTACTCCTATCATTTGTTTTGAGAACAGCCCGTTGTTGTTTCATTTGTCTTGGGACATCTCTCTGTAGTCTCGGCCAGTTTTCTTTGTCTGGGTGCGGGGTTCGTTGATCCTTTGGTCTTGCACCCAGAGTGGTCCAGGGATTCTCATTTTCCTCAGAGAACTGTTTGTTCGCTGATTCGCTGGGCTGGTGGTCATCTTTCGGAATCACAGGCAGTGTTGTTTCATTTCCATGCGTGGCGTTTACATCATAATTCACTTTGAGTCGACAGATTTTCAGTTCCATAACAGCTATCTTCTGTAAAAGCTTGTCAAAGTCCATTGTGGTGAAGGTAGGCATCCTTTGAATCGGGTGGTTCTCCTTCATATCCGCTTCATGTTGAAGTCTTTCCATAAGAGCATTTTTCCTGAGAACTGCCTCCTCTGGGCTGTTGTAAAGAGGCATCTTGTGTGGATTAGCTGAAAACTAAAATAGTCCACACGGGGGAATAAAATCAAAATCAAAAATAAATCACAGAAAATAAAGAAAATAACTAAATTTAACTTTCTGTAATTTTGGTTAAGAGATAAAAAGGAGATAAAAAGGGGAGGAAAATGCAAGCAAGCAGGGAGCAGAGAAAAGAGCGTCCAAGTAGGCAGAGAGGCGGAGATCTCTAATCGACATAACAATCCTTGATTGTTATGTCGGTTAAAACTCCATTGATCACTCAATATAACACGTTATGAGAAAGTAAACGGCTCTGTGGTCATTTCCACATGTGTCACAAAAATATTAGCTTTATGTTATTAGATTGTCGCATGTCTGTCTGCTTAAACAAAAAATCCACCTTATGAGTCCATCACAGCCAGGCATGGACTGGTAATCGGGCGTACCGGGCAAATGCCCGGTGGGCCGACGTGCTTTTTGGGCCGGCAGACCCGACATGTATATTAATAATATGTATTATTAGGCGCCCGCCTATGCATTGAAAATGCATGGCGGAGGCCTTATGTTATGCACCCAATAAGGATTTCTTTATTATTATTAGGCGCCCGCCTATGCATTGAAAATGCATGGCGGAGGCCTTATGCTATGCACCTAATAAGGGTTTCTTTATTTATTATTATAGTACCGTTAATACAGCCCGAACCGTAGGGTCTACCCCCACATACTATATATCGAAACGTTGGTCTCGACGCCGCGATCAGGGCTTTTTGTACTTGACGCCGTTTCGGCTTACGGTTGGAACAAAATTCACCAAAAAATCATTTATTCAACACAGTTGACCTTTCAAAAATGCGCGGCCTAGCACGGCACTCGTGTTGTGGGGGAGTGGGTTAGGTGTCGGGCTGCAAAGCAGAAGATCGTAGGTTCGACTTCAAGCTGTGCCAATTTCAGAGAATTACATTTTCACCTAATATTTAATTTCCCTTTGGCTTTAAAAAACGATTTTTTCATTTAAATCATTAGCCAGATTAATTTATCCAGCATATATCTTAAATATACCAAATACAATATTTCATTTCCCTATGGCTTTAAAAAACGATTTTTACATTTAAATCAATTGCCAGATTAATTTATCCAGCATATATCTTAAATATACCAAATACTACAATAAAACAATCAAATTCATCACAATCTCTTTAATCTTACATATGAAAAGTTATCCCTCGAGCCCTGACGTCAATAGTCCGTCGATTTAAACAAAAATACGCCGCACAGTGCCGGGGTATCGTTAGTGTGTTCAGCTTGAATCAGCAGGTTAGGGTAGCAGGTCGACAGCCCCAAGATGGCGGCCGTAATTCGAGGGGCGCTGTGTATTATTCAGAGCAGACAACAAGCAGTAGTCTTTGAGTTCCGGGTCAGAGGTGAACTCCTCCATCTTGTGGCTTGCTGTGCTGTGCTGCCGTTTTTCCTAAATTACTGAAGGATATTGTTGAATCAACCCAGAAGAAGGGTGTTCCATTGGGTGTTTTCCTTGCAACTACGTGACGGTGAGTCGTTTATTTAATGTCGGTTTTATGTTTTAGCTGCTATTGTAAAATGTGTGTTATATTGTTTTGTACTTTATTCCTGAATAAATATTGCGATTTATTTTGTCTCATTTAAAGAACTTTACTTTAGATAGCAATGTCAAGTGACATTGCCAAAAAAGGCATTTCATTTATTAGAATGTTCAACTGTTTTCATAAAGTCTATTTTTCCTAATCAGAAGGGTTTATTCTTCTTCGAGAGTATAATGTTTATAACATTTTCAAACAATAACTTGGTTATAGTTGATCTTAGTAGTCATAGTTCATTACTCCTCTGAATTAATTAGAATAGCAAACCTTTATTGCTCTACAATAGGGAGATTTGGGGGTGTCTGCACCTAACAAAAGGGCAATTAAAGTATACAGGCTTATATAACGCAGAAAACATACCCAAACTAAAATCAATAACAGAAAAACTGCAAAAAATAAATCACACTGGTCAGCCTATAAAGTATAACAACACTGTAAGGAACGATCTCCTAAAACGTTCCTTTGTCCACCTAAGCTAAACCTTTAATTAGGCTGAAGGACCATTCCACTTTTTATTGGCTTTATGCATGAAGTGGGAAATGGTGTTCAACTATGAATATATTGACTGTGTTATCAGCTGAAAGTATAAAGCATATAGATTGAATTAGAAATGCCTAAAAATATAGACCTATTTGGTTTGTTGTGTATTGAGCTCAGCACAAAATATTAAAAACTTAACGCTCCCCAAAAACTATTGGGCTGCAAATCTTAATGAAAACTTTCTTTTATTTTATTCCAAGGTTGTTGTAGCACAAACAAAGCACTGAAAAAGTAGCCCACTGTGATTTGCTTTGGATCCAGCTCAGCAACAGCAAAGAAAGAAAAACGTAGCACTTTATTTTGAAGCGGCGGTCTGGGATGACGTCATCGGCTGAAATTAAAATTCATAATATCTCCGAAACCAAAGTAGCACAAACGTTAATTTTAACGGCACAAACATGCACAAAGCACTAAAGAAGTTGACCACTCTGGTTTGCTTTGGCTCCAGCTCAGCACCAGCAAAAGAATAACAATGTAGCACTTTATTTTGCAGCGGCGGCCTGTGGTGACGTCACCGGCCGAAATTAAGACTTATATTATCTGCGAAACCAAAGCAGCATAAACGCAAATTTAACGGCACAAACAAAGTACTAAAGAAGTTGACCAGCACGGTTGGATTCAAAGCAAAATGGGGGGATGGTTAACTCTAGATGAACTTAACAAATATTCTTTAATATCTTCAAAACCAAAACAGCACAAACGCTAATTTTAACGGCACAAAGATAAATACTTAAAAAATAAGTAATTAATAAATAAAGTGGCTAATTAAAGGAAATATATACATTTTGTCTCACTGTATAATTCATTTTCTATCTACATTTATTTGTGCAATGTATTTTTGGTGGCACATAATTGTATGCATATTTATTTATTGAGCATTTATTTATTTCTGTATTTATTTTTAAATATGGAAGACTTGGTCCTCCATACTCCAGGGCTCAACAAGAGTTCATCTAAAGATGTTTTAGAACTGATTGGTGACCTTTAGTTTATATTTCAGAAAGTTAGTTATAAGTAGAGTTATGTGGTTTTATGTTTATTGGATACAATCCGGGTTAGCACCCGAACATCCCTTTCAGACAGCTTCCTCGTGCGTCCACAGTTAATCCTGTTGGATGTGGTTCGAAGTTTTAAGAAAACATTAAATTATTTATTTATTTCTGTATTTATTTTTAAATATGGAAGACTTGGTCCTCCATACTCCAGGGCTCAAAAAAGAGTTCATCTAAAGATGTTTTAGAACTGATTGGTGACCTTTAGTTTATATTTCAGAAAGTTAGTTATAAGTAGAGTTATGTGGTTTTATGTTTTTTTGGATACAATCCGGGTTAGCACCCGAACATCCCTTTCAGACTGCTTACTCGTGCGTCCACAGTTAATCCTGTTGGATGTGGTTCGTCCAAATTACCCTGGACCCCGTGGCTCTTGATACATTACAAAGACTTGCTGTCTTGGTCACAGATACAAGGCAAGGGAAATTTATTTATATAGCACAATTCAGTACAGAGACAATGCAAAGTGCTTTACATGATTAAAATATAGCAAAATAAACGCAAGTAGGAATAAAATGTAGATAGAAAATAGAATAAAAGCAAGTAGAGATAGAATGTAGAAACAAAGAAGAACATTAAAAAAACAGTAAAACAGTTTAACTAGAACAGTCAAAGGCAATTTTAAACAGATGTGTTTGTAATCTTGATTTAAAAGGACTCAGGCTTTCCGCACTTTTACAGTTTTCTGGAAGTTTGTTCCAGATAAGTGGAGCATAGGAACTAAATGCTGCTTCTCCATGTCTGGTTCTGGTTCTGCAGAGCAGGCTGGAGCCAGAAGACCTGAGTGGTCTGGAAAGTTGATGCACTGATAAGTCTGTAATGTATTTGGGTGCTAAGCCATTTAGGGATTTATAAACTAACAGAAGTATTTTAAAGTCTATTCTGTGAGATACAGGGAGCCAGTGTAAGGACTTTAGAACTGGGGTGATGTGCTCTACTTTCTTAGTCTTAGTGAGGACGCGTGCAGCAGCGTTCTGGATCAGCTGCAGCTGTCTGATCCACTTTTTAGGCAGACCTGTGAAAACACCGTTGCAGTAATCAATTCTACTAAATATAAACGCATGGATTAGTTTTTCCAGATCCTGCTGAGACATTAGTCCTTTAATCCTGGAAATGTTCCTCAGGTGATAGAAAGCCGACCTTGTCACTGTCTGTAAATGCTTTTGGAGGTTCAGGTCTGAGTCCATCACTACACCCAGATTTCGGGCCTGATCAGTGGTTTGTAGCTGAAGCAGCTGAAGCTGTGCTAACTTTTGATCTCTCCTCTATTGGTCCAAATATTATTACTTCAGTTTTGTTTTTATTCAATTGAAGAAAGTTTTGACACATCCAGCAAGATGTGCACCAACAATTTGTCCTCTTTTGAACTCTGTTATGTCACCCATAATGTTGTGTGCAGTGCAATATTTTGAGCAAAAGTGTGCTCTTACCCTGCTAATTGCCCCTTCACACTCTGCTCTTATTGGTTCAATGTGCAATTAATGAAGAATAGCCACCAGGCTGGTCCAATTTAGCCATGAAACCTCCCACACTAAAATGAGAGGTGTTTCAGTTTCATTGTCAAACTCCTGTATATAGTGTATTTCACTTACTGAATTGAGTTACTGAAATAATTGTCTATACTTTTATTTATTAAGATTTAATTCTAGTGTTTATGTAAGGCAGAGGTTACAAATGTAAATGTTACAACCTTTTGTTTGGACCGTTTTTGCCTTTTCTTCTTTCTATTAAAAACGGCTCTAAGAGAAGACGTGGAAACGACGCCCCCAAAATGACGCTTGTGGCCAAAAAGTGTATTATGTCAGTAGTGGTTTAGGACTACCGTAGCAAATGAATTGCAAACTTTGACTGTCGGCTGTCGCCAATTAGGTCATTAGCTGCGTCTCAGATTGAAATACGCAGTTTGCAGCTCTGCAGATGCAAACTTTTCCCGGTCGGCAGGTTTTGATGAAGACAAATCCTTTTCACTCAGAAGGTTTGATTTAAATTCCCCAAGCGATGAGAGACTACGACCAAGGAACTCGGAAGCTTTGCCTTTGACGGTCACGCCCACCACCAGGCGGGCGCCTTCTTCAACTTCTTCAGAAGTTGAACGATTCTAGTTATTATTATTATTGTTATTGTTATTATTATTATATATATCTGCCTCGTTATATTTGCATAATGCATGAAGAAAAATAAAATCAGCAGCGCAAGAGTCTGTTCCGATCATCCGGCCCTTACCACAGGCTACTGCAGCCCATTGGTTATCATCCCTGACAGTCTAAAGGGCTAGGCCAATCATAAAGGAGAAAAACACCTTCACGCTCCATGTGGAACTTTGTGCAGCGGTGTTCACAGTAGTAATGGATAAGAAACGCAAGGGAGGCGCAGAGAAACTGCACGAAAAAAAGAAACGAGTTCTTCAAACGACTGCTGCGAAATGTGTCAAAATGACTGACATGTTCCCAACAGCAGGCCCATCATCTGCCCCGGCGTCTGATGTAAAATATGGTGGTGGTGGTGGTGGTGGTTGTAGTCAGTGACGTGCGGTAGGGTTCATAGCTGGTGAGGCACTGACGTCATCAGTCAGATTTACAAATATATACACTGTACAGAATAGACTCGTTGCAAAGTGCTGAAGGAGACTGATTGAGCCAAATTAATTCACCAAGGTACATGGAAAAATATTGATTCTTTGATAAAAAAATAAAACTAAATTATTTGTCATTTGATTGGTAACAGCTTGAGTTATGATGGATTTCTGCATTTGTAACACATTCTAAAACTATAACCCACATTAAGCGCATTTCATTACAGAAACAAAACAAATAATTATCGCTGTCTTACCTCTACTTATAAATGAAGTCCATGCGGCGCTCTTTCTGAACAAAAATATCATCACTTTCCGGTAAAAGTTCTCTTTATCTTCTTCAGTTTTAAAAGTCTCTCAGTCTCAGTGAAGCTCACTGCCAGGGAGGAAAGCCTTCCTTCATCAGTCCTGTTCCAGCTGTATGTTTAGAGTCTTTTTAGTGCTTTACTTGTTTAGCAAAACTCGCTAATAAAACATCCATAACTTGCTGTTACTCTACAGTTTTAGGATCAGGAGCGGTGCCCCTTGAGCGCCCCTTGCTTAGAGGCCAAGGAACTGCAGGCCTCACCTACAACCAGCTCTTTGCCTTTTATGTTTGCGCAGCAGCACGAAAACATGTTACCTGCACACAGTTTAATGACCAAAACACAATTCGTAATCCACATATATTAAATTGTGGTAAATCAGCTCATAACTGTTTGAACAATTGAATTTATGATCTAGAGACAGGATTATGAATTTACAGAATGGAAGCCAGTGCAGTTAACATGGGATTGCGCAATCCCAGGGGAGGCCAAGCGCGCCTGTTTAGGAACCATGACAATGTGGTGGGCCAGTCTAATCCAAAATGCCAGGGCCGATTTTTTGCCCCAGTCCACCCCTGATCACAGCTGTCTACTTGTTCATCTTTTTTCTTTTTCTTTTTTGGTAGCTAGACCCGCATGAATAGATCATATAAAGCGGATTTCACGTGTGATCAAATAAACACTGAATAAAGGTACAGCCAAAATTATCAGATTTAATAAGATTTTAATTCAACCAAGAACCATATAGAGATATTAACTATATTAATAAAACGAGATATGTCGATTTTAAAAACAGAACAATGTATTAGGAGTTTAAAAAAAATCAATTTCATTTTATTAGAATGTGATGTTTAAAAATATTTAGACTTCACAAAGCTGAAGGTTAAAACTTTTATTGATTTCAAACATTCTCCCGACGCAGGGGATCCAAATTCTGCCGGGGATAAGTCGTTTGGCTGTGCTATCCTAGCGCAGCAGGTCTTGGTGATATCACAGCAAAATGAGCAAAAGTCTGGGCTATTTCTGCCCTGTGATGGACTGCCGACCTGTCCAGGGTCTACCCCGCCTCTCGCCCATTGACAGCTGGAGATCGGCACCGGTCCGAACCCAGCAGGGATAAACGTGTTGGAAAATGGATGATGGATGGTCTGGGCTATTTCTTTTTCCTTGCCATCAAGATCTTTGCCAACTGGCGCCAGAAAATGCTATTATTGGGCTTTCTTCGTCTGGAAACAAATGTTTACAACACCTTACACATTGAACGCACTCAGCTGACAATACAGCGATCTGATTGGCTGAGCAGCAAAAATCGAATCACGTGACCTCTCGGCCCGGAGCGCAACAGTTTAGATTTTTTATCAGCAATAACTTATTAATGTGCAAGTGAAAACATGGGAACATTGGTGTTTTGAGATCACTGCTATGTGTAGCAACTTATCTAAGTGCAAGAAAGTTGCCGTCTGACAGTTCATACGAAACTTCTTAAGGAGACGTCCCACAGATTCTGGCCCACGGACTCGTTTTGAGGAAACTACTGTTGTAGCTCAGTGTCTGCCATGCGGTGGTTGCGGAGAGCTGTCTGTTTTGTAGAATAAATCATCCGCCGTTGAGTTATTGATCTGGAAAGCCGAATCTGAAACCACCGAAAAACATTTCAGATCCCAAATGTACAGCGTTCTAATTCTTCCAGTCTATTAGCAGCTTCCCGTAAGAGGTCGGCCACTGAACGTCTGCCTGCTGAGTTTGAAATTACTAAACAAATCTTTAGTGCGGGGAAAAGCCATGTAGATTGACCGATGCAGTAAAATGCTAACCAACCAATGGGAAGAAGTTGAGCCCTTGAGACACAGCCCCTCCTCATTTGCATAATGAGGAAGAAATGCATACAGAAATGTAAAAAGGACAGGCAGAAATGTAAAAACGAGAGACAGAAATGTAAAAACGAGAAACAGAAATGTAAAAAGGACAGACAGAAATGTAAAAACGAGAAACAGAAATGTAAAAAGGACAGACAGAAATGTAAAAACGAGAAACAGAAATGTAAAAAGGACAGACAGAAATGTAAAAAAGACAAACAGAAATGTAAAAAGGACAGACAGAAATGTAAAAAAGACAAACAGAAATGTAAAAAGGACAGGCAGAAATAAATAGCATTGGAGAAATAAATAGGGCAAAAAAATACAAAGAAAGAATAAAACAGACAAAAATATTATAACATGCACATAAATAAATACTTAAAAAAAATAAGTAATTAATAAATAAAGTGGCTAATTAAAGGAGATATATACATTTTGTCTCACTGTATAATTTATTTTCTACCTACATTTATTTGTTTATTATATTTTTGGTGGCACATAATTGTATGCATATTTATTTATTGAGCATTTATTTATTTCTGTATTTATTTTTAATTATGGAAGACTTGGTCCTCCATAACAGACCACCAGGGCGGCCGAGAAAACCTTTGTTTGACCTGAAATGACTCATTTAATCATCCAAAACGGTATGGAACACATTAATTAACTGAAAAATGTTGCATAGTATGCCTTTAATGCACGACAGATGGTCGTACCACATTCATGGAGCTGTCACAGAAAATGTACAATCCCCCCTAAGCTTATGTTTAGTTTTGGGCACATCAAGGAGCAACTGGTCAGTTGACCTGAGAGAACAGGAGGGTGCGTAAAGGTGCAACAGTTCAGAAAGATAAGAAGGAGCAAGACCATGAAGAGACTTAAAAACAAATAAAATAACTTTAAAATTAATCCTAAAATGTACAGGGAGCCCATGAAGTGAGGCTAAAATAGGGGTTATGTGCTTATATTTGCAAGAACCAGACAAAAGACGTGCCATAGTATTTTGCACTCTGGAGCTGGGCTACGCAGGAGCCACTGACATCAACATAAAGTGCATTACAGCAGAGATTCCCAAAGTGTGGTGCGGGCATCTCTAAGGCTGCCCGAGCTTCGACTAGGGTGTGCGCGGCATGTAAAACGTAATGGTGGTCTGACAGTGTTTTTTTCTCCACACAATAAAGACTTATAGATAAACATTTCCATTTAATTTAAAAAAATTAAATCGAAAACTGTGAATTTAATCAATAAATAAAATTGTATTGTAATGATCCATATTAGACATTATTGCTAAGGGCTCTTGCACACTTACTCTTTCTTTAAATTAGATTATTTTGGGTTTATACTGGGAGAAATGTCTGGCTTCCGAGGTGAGGAGTGACTGGCGGATTACTCTGTGAAAGCAGTTCCGTTCTGTTCGTCCTAAAATAAAGTGTTAGCAGCAAAACCTTGGTCTGGTGCTTGGGTGTCATAACAGAACGTTACAGTATTCACTCGAAAATGTACTCATTTAGAAAAAATCTTGTACGCTTCATTTTAAGATGAAATATATGCATTGTGCTGTATATGCGCACCTGGCTTGTGGCCACTGCTTCATTCATTCTCGCAAATACGCCCATTTGGCTGAAATCAGGGAAACTGTCAGGCAGGTGAGACATCTAAAGTCAAAGTTAGTGATGAAGGAGGAGGGGAACAGAGAGAGAGGAATCGGGGGCAACAAAGGAGAGAATTGCAATGGATCCGGGAGAAGAAAACAAGCGAGAATCAGAAAATGTCTCTTTCTCTCTCCTGACTTTACATTGTTTACGTCTGCAGAGGACTGACGTAAACAAGGACTGTCTTTCTTGTTGTGTCTCTGCTCTGTCTTCTGTAACCCCCAGTCGGTCGAGGCAGATGACCGTTCATACTGAGCCCGGTTCTGCCGGAGGTTTTCCTTCCCGTTAATGGGGAGTTTTTCTTCCCACTGTCGCTTCATGCTTGTTCAGTATGAGGGATTGCAGCAAAGCCATGTACAATGCAGATGACTCTCCCTGTGGCTCTACGGTTCCCTATGAGTGAATGCTGCTTGTCGGGACTTTGATGCAATCAACTGGTTTCCTTATATAGGAAATCTTTGACCAATCTGTATAATCTGACCCAATCTGTATAATATGATTGAACTTGACTTTGTAAAGTGCCTTGAGATGACATGTTTCATGAATTGGCGATATATAAATAAAATTGAATTGAATTGAAAGACTTAATTCAGGCTGAAAATATTATTTACAAGATTAAATTGAGTGACTCTGTAACGCTATCCATCGTGCAGCTCTGCCAATGGTGCCGTGACTCTGAACCGCTACCAGCATTGATGCGCATGACATGCCAACACCGCTGCAGCCACCGCTGCTGCTGGTGGGAAAATTGGTGCTAGACGCGGTTTCTTGACTATGTTCATTGCACAGAGCTGTAATATTTTACATTGTGATTCAGACAGATACTGTTCATTTTAAAGATGCTGTTTTAGCGTGTATTCAGACAGAAACAGGGAAACTGGAGGTGGGGCTGCGGGGAGCTGAGGTGTGTTGCTGTGGGCGTGTTTACCTGATGAAGGTAACCGCTGTGAAACAATCAGAAAATAATGTTTACTCTCTAATTAATAACATCTTTATGGAGCGCTCTGTTATTGTTACTCTGAGCCGCTTTGCCAGTTCTCTCTCTAGCTCGCTCGCATCGGACACAAATCAAATTAAACTTCTTCGTGTTTGTATTTTGCAGATTTAGAAGCTGGTACATGAAATAAACAAAGTGAGAACATGCACAGGTAGAGCATCCGAGTTTAATCCGTGAATCCACCTGGAGGGTCTCTGCTTCAGAGATGTTTCAGGTTGTGGAGGTGTGGCCGATCTTTCTGTGGCTTCTGTTGTGGATGTTGTGTGTAACTTTATTGCAATTTTATCGAAATTATGTTCTAATTTTATCTACATAACTTTGGTGTTGTAGCTGTTACTTTTTTTTAAGGTAGGGGGTGTGTCAACCCGGTTGGGACACGGAAGGGGGTGCACAACTAGCAAAGTTTTGGAAACCCCTGCATTACAGTAATCCAGTCGAGTAGTGATAAAGGCATGGATTACTGTCTCTAAATTTTCTTTGGAAAGAATAAGATTTATTTTGGCCAACTGCCTTAAATGAAAAAAACTTGTCTTTACAACTTCTCTAATCTGGCCGTCAAATTTTAGATCGGCATCCACTTTTAACACTCTAACTATAAGGTTTGTCAAAAAGGAACGTTTTCGGCCTAGTCTTAAAAGTAGACAGGGTGTCTGCCCTATGGACCAAAACTGGGAGCTGCTTCCACAGGAGAGGAGCCTGATAACTAAAGGATCTGCCACCCATTCTACTCACCCATATACTCGTCTTATCGAGTATACGGGTGAGTCCAGCATCCAGCACATCTGTTCCTGGTTTTGCTTGTGGATTTTGACTGTTTCCTCCAGTGATCTGTGCCATCCTGTTCTGTCTGTTACTTGCCTTTTCCAGCCCTGCTGGACTGTTTGTTTTTCTGCCGTCCCTTTTGGTGCAACAGTTATTTTGGTTTTTTGCCCATTGTTTGATTTTTGTTAAAGAGCCCTTTTTGAACCTCTGCTTGTCTGGCTGAGTTCTGGGTCCCTTGTTCCGAATCATTACAGATCCCTCTCATTGATTTTCATCAGAACTCTTTACTCTTATTTCTAGTTTTGGCATATTCCGGCAGTGAAAAAAGAAAACTCTTGAAACCTGTTTAATATGGGATTTAAACGAACTGTCTTGGTCAAAAATATCACCAGGTTTATTTTTACTTTATTACCAAAAGCCAATTTAATGCCATCTAGATGTTTTTTAGACACAAACATTTTGAAGATCTGGCCCTAAATGACCAAAGGTTTGGTCTTTATTAAACACAGTTTTAAAGATTTTAACCTTTAAGATCCTTACATTACGACTTATTAAAGGTATATTAATTATGACAAACAATGGTTTTTGATTGATGAGTTGTCAGATTTCTTATCTGATTTGGTGTTAAATACTGATAAGGTTATTATAGTGGGTGATTTTAACATCCATGTTGACACTGAATGTGATAACCTTAGTGTAGCCTTTAAAACTATCCTAGATTCAATTGGTTTTGCTCAAAATGTGCATGAACCGACGCACTCTCGGCTCCATACTTTGGACCTTGTTCTGACATATGGCATTGATTGTGAAGAATTAACAGTATTCTCTCACAACCCTGTCCTGTCTGATCATTTTTTAATAACATTTGAGTTTAATCTAACTGAGTTCTCCACCCCCAAAAGAGGGTTCCATTATAGTAGATTTTTATCGGATAATGCTGTATCAAAACTTAAAGAGTCTGTCCCCTTTTTAATATCCTCAGTATTGCAGAAATGCCCTGTAGATGGCAGCATTGCTGTTTCTTCCCATTCACAAATCGATACCTTTGCTTACAATGTGACTTCCTCATTGCGTTCTGCATTAGACAATGTAGCTCCCTTGAAAAAGAAGGTGATTATTCACAGGAAGCTGGCTCCTTGGTTTAATTCAGAGCTGCGTTCCTTGAAGCACAATGTTAGGAAATTGGAGAGAAAATGGCGCTCTACACACCAAGAGGAATCCTACTTAATCTGGAGGGACAGACTATTGTTGTATAACAAGACCCTTCGCAGAGTTAGAGCAGCATATTTTTCATCATTAATTGAAGAGAATAAAAATAATCCTAGATTTCTCTTCAGTACAGTTGCCAAACTTACCCAGAGCCACAGCTCTGTTGATCCATCCATTCCCTTAGCTCTTAGTAGTAATGATTTTATGGGATTCTTCATAAATAAAATTGATGCCATTAAAAATAAAATAATTGGCATCCTCCCAAACATGATTACCTCGTCCTCAGTAAGTGAGGCAGCATTGGAGGAATCTTTAGAATCTGCGCAGTGTTTGAACTGTTTAGAAGCAGTAGAGCTTTCTGAGCTATCTAAAATTTTAGCTTCATCTAAACCTTCTACCTGTATGTTAGACCCAATCCCAACCAAGTTGTTTAAGGACATATTCCCTTTGATCAGTGGCACTATTTTAGACATGATTAATTTATCCTTAGTAAATGGATATGTACCACAGGTTTTGAAAGTAGCTGTTATTAAACCTTTACTTAAGAAACCTTCTCTTGATCAAGATGAGTTAGTAAATTACAGACCTATATCTAATCTTCTTTTCTTATCTAAAATTCTTGAGAAAGTAGTTGCTAATCAACTTTGTGAACATTTACAAAGTAATGACCTACTTGAGGAGTTTCAGTCAGGCTTCAGAGCTCATCATAGCACTGAAACAGCTCTGGTGAAGGTCACTAATGATATTCTCATGGCCTCAGATAATGGACTTGTGTCTATACTTGTCCTGTTAGATCTCAGTGCTGCGTTTGATACAGTTGATCACAATATTCTCCTACAAAGACTTGAACATACTGTAGGGATTAAGGGGAAAGCATTAGGCTGGTTTAAATCGTATCTGTCAGACAGATTCCAATTTGTTCATGTTAATAATAAATCTTCCTCAAACTCTAGGGTCACCTATGGAGTACCACAGGGTTCAGTCCTTGGACCAATTCTCTTTACTATATATATATATGCTTCCGATAGGCAAAATTATCAGACAGCATGGGATTAATTTCCACTGTTATGCTGATGATACTCAGCTATATTTATCCATAAATCCTGATGAATCCAATCAATTACTTCGACTGCAGTCATGTCTTGATGACATCAAAAGCTGGATGACTTTAAATTTCCTGCATCTAAATTCTGACAAGACCGAAGTTTTAATCTTTGGGCCAGAGTCCTCAAAAAATAAACTTCTTAACCAATCACTTAATCTGGGTGGCATTAACCTGGCCTCTGGTAATAAAGTAAAAAATCTTGGTGTTATTTTTGACCAAGACATGTCATTTAAATCCCATATTAAACAGGTTTCCAGAGTTTCCTTTTTTCACCTCCGGAATATCGCCAAAATTAGAAACATTCTGTCTAGGAGTGATGCTGAAAAACTGGTCCATGCATTTGTTACTTCAAGGCTGGACTATTGTAATTCTTTACTATCAGGAAGTCCACAAAATGCAGTTCAAAGCCTTCAGCTGATCCAAAATGCTGCAGCAAGAGTTCTGATGAAAATCAACAAGAGGGATCATATTTCTCCAGTTTTAGCTTCCCTTCATTGGCTTCCTGTTAAATCAAGAATAGAATTTAAAATTCTTCTTCTAACGTATAAAGCCCTTAATAATCAAACTCCATCATATATCAGAGCTCTGATTACCCCGTATGTTCCTAACAGAGCACTTCGCTCTCAGACTGCAGGTCTGCTGGTGGTTCCTAGAGTCTCTAAAAGTAGAATGGGAGGCAGATCCTTTAGCTATCAGGCTCCTCTCCTGTGGAACCAACTCCCAGTTTTGGTCCGTGAGGCAGACACCCTGTCTACTTTTAAGACTAGGCTTAAAACTTTTCTTTTTGACAAAAATTCTAACTAGTGGCTCATGTTACTCTCAGCTACCTTTATAGTTTTACTGCTATAGGCTTAGGCTACTGGAGTATATCAGGATCTAATTTTCTCACTCTATTGAGTTCTACTGTTCTTCAATTATGCATTATGTGTTGTCATTTCTGCTTTAACTTTCTGTTCTCTCTCTTTTCTCTTCATAGTAGGTACACCTGGTCTGGCGTTCTGTTAACTGTGACATCATCCAGAGAAGACGGCTCACCCGCTACCACCATCTAATGTAGAACAGATTACTAGATCAATGTGTGCTTCTGTGCTTTTTTGTTTCTCTTGTTGTGTCTCTGTTCTGTCTTCTGTAACCCCAGTCGGTCGAGGCAGATGACCGTTCATACTGAGCCCGGTTCTGCCGGAGGTTTTTCCTTCCCGTTAATGGGTGGTTTTTCTTCCCACTGTCGCTTCATGCTTGCTCAGTATGAGGGATTGCAGCAAAGCCATGTACAATGCAGATGACTCTTCCTGTGGCTCTACCGTTCCCCAGGAGTGAATGCTGCTTGTCGGGACTTTGATGCAATCAACTGGTTTCCTTATATAGGACATTTTTGACCAATCTGTATAATCTGACCCAATCTGTATAATATGATTGAACTTGACTTTGTAAAGTGCCTTGAGATGACATGTTTCATGATTTGGCGCTATATAAATAAAATTGAATTGAATTGAAATTGATTGTTTATTGCATAATGCACCACAATATTACCTTATCTTTAAAAACAAAAAGAGGAACTCAGCACCACTGTAAAATGTAATCATTTTATGATGTAATGTGGCAGAAACTATTACGAAATGTCTCTATATTACATTTTAAGGTGATTGATACAAAATGGAGTTTTCATGACATTTTATTACATATTGAATATGTAAATAGAGAAATGTTTACGGACACAAAAGAAGGACATTAGAACTGGAGAAGACATGACCATTGAGCTCCAGTCCTGTTGTACCTTTAGGAACAATGCTGGTGGGGAGGTGGGCATCATCGGGCATATTCAGCTCTGCGTCTGGATCAGAGGGCTTTAAACACTTCTGAGATGGCTCCTGCTGCTCACCTTTAATCTTCAAGTCTGTTGGAGTGTCAACCTGCTGATTGTCTTTAGCACCTGCAGTAAGACACCATCATTTGAAATAAAAAAATGATGTTTGCCATATAAAGTTGGTTAGAGTCTTATCTGAAGAAAAATCACATATTTGTCTTCAGATAATATTTATCTAAGATATACTAGGATTCATTTCAAAATAATTATATTTGTTTTTAAGACTTTAAATTGCCTTACCCAGAGAAGCCTCAGGCGTTTCAAATCCTGGATAGTGTTTCCATACACATTTACCCAATTAATTTCACTTTCCCCAGGCTTTACTTTTCTAGGGCTTCGATCCCTGAACCGACCCAGTTTCTACGGAGTAGGGATGAGTGCCATTCGTTAGTTGGGGTTGTTTTACATAAATGGCTCCTGGCAAACGGAAATGCGAAAACCCAAAAGCCCCAGACTTTGGTTTACCCCGAGAAACCAGAGCCTAGGACTTCAACCCCTGGTGCTTGGAATGGAAAGGGGCTAATAACCATTAAGCAATTCTGATTGAAATGGAGCAATTTGCTCCACCTGTACCGTGGCAACAATTTGCTAAGTTTATTTCTAAAATGAAGACAAGCATCCCGTCAGAACACATGAGTTTTTTTAAAACTCATACCATGAACTGAAAGAGTGTATACCAACTCACCTTCAGTGAGGTTGAGCAGTGATGCTGGAGGCCGGGGCATGTCATCAATGACCCTGTATAGAGGCTCGAAATGGTGGAAGAACTGCGCCGTTTTTTCATCCATAGGCATGGTGTGGAGGACCTGCACAGATCAAGGGGACTCCTAAATCAGCAGCACACCGACAGCATGGGTTAGACATACTGGGTTCTAATAAAGTTCTGCCAAATTGGAAAGGACTCAAGCTCAAATTAAAATCCATTTCCAAGCAAATACATCTAATTTAAAGTGGTTTCTCTAGACTTGGCACCAACTCATAAAATAACAAAAGGAAATGCGAACATTTCTGTCAGCAGAAAACCGTGTGGAATATCATGAAGCCATGTAGGAATCTGGAGGAATTTTACTGTTTAAAGAACAAGAGACCCAGTCTCAGCTTGTGATAATAGTTTTAGAGGGGACTGCTTCAAGGACCATAGTAAACTGGCTGTCTAAACATGTGTGGACAGGAAAATGCCAGGAACATCTAAATATGAAAAAAATATTTATTCGTCATTGCAATCCACCTTTCGAAAAGGCACGCACCACATGGTTTCTATACCTGGCAAACATTGCTAGCCGCCTGTATATTGCCATGGATTGCACAGTGATTTCAGTGAAAGATATTTCGAAGGAAATCGTTTCGAATATTTGGAATAATGTCTCAAAGATATTGGAGAGGACAATACAGAAAGGACTGCAATATGCATATGAAAAATATATACATAACAAAATTTGTCAGCAGAGTAATGTTGATGAAGACATAAAAACTGAAGTGATGGCTACCGGTTAATATTGCAAGACTCAGCCACCCCAATTCACATACAAAACAAACATATAAAGGAACAACGATATTCTTGCATCGCAGGGTAAGGAAATGTATTATTTCATTATAATCCAAATTTCTGGTTTCAACCAGAAAGCTATAAGCTAGATTTCGGTATCTGTTATGCTAGCCAGCTGCTTAATGTGTTCTTTTTGTTTACAGTGCACCAGGATATTGGTTAGGAAAATCTCTTCTCTTTGTTGTTTCTATATTGTCCACCATGCCCTTACACTCAGTTTTTGGATCAGTTCTCAGACTTCTTCTGATTTAGTGTTAAACACTGACAAGGTTATTATAGTGGGGGTTTTTAACATTCATGTTTACACTGAATGTGATAACCTTAGTGTAGCTTTTAAAACTATCCTAGATTCATTTGGTTTTGCTCAAAATGTGCATAAACCGACGCACTCTTGCCATCATACTTTGGACCTTGTGCTGACATATGGCATTGATTGTGAAGAATTAACAGTATTTCCTCACAACCATGTCCTATTTGACCATCCATCTTCTGCTTATCCAGGGTTGGCTCATGGGGATAGCAGCTTGAGTAGGGAGGCCCAGATGTCCCTCTCCCCAGCCACTTGGTCCAGCTCCTCCGGGGGAATCCCAAGGTGTTCACAGGCCAGCCGAGAAACATAGTCCCTCCAGTGTGTCCTGGGTCTTCGTCTGGGTCTTCTCCCTGTGGGACATGCCCGGAACACCTCACCAGGGATTCATCCAGGAGGGATCCTAACCAGATGCCCAAGCCTTGCCTCTGGACTTGGAGGAGCAGTGGCTCTACTCTGAGCTAAAGGCTGACATTTTTTCGGGAATCCCGCAGGTCACGGGATCCCCGTGGGACTCCTGCAGGATGGGAGTCAACATTAGTAAAGATCGCGTGATTGGGACGGTACAGGAATATTAAATATCAACGGGAGTAGACAGGAGTGGGAGCAAACCATAGGAGGTACAATAAACTAGGATCGATGCCAAAAAATAAAATAGAAAATAAAAAATGTAGGAATCGACGCCCCCATTTTGTAGTTTTTTTCAAAGAAACCTAAACTATAATGCACGTCAAAAGAACTACACGACCAAAAACCAACAGTGCTTCCGATCTGTGTTTCCTGCCTGCACTCAAAAAACAGCAATGGAGGGAGCAGCCGCTAATGGCGAACTCGACCTAAAAAAGTTGGATTTTCAACGCAAAGTCAGAAGAAAGGACTTATCTATTAAACTCACAGAACTGACTGGAGGGGGCCACCCTCTCGTTCACCGGGGTAAACGCCAACGTACAGGCACAGAGATGAGGGGCAACAAGTATGCCATTATGCCATTTCATGACTTGACAGACCACATTTCCCATGACGCAATATAGTCAAAATGACAACCGACTCCCATCATGCAACACAGTCAAAATGGCCACCGGCCATAACAACGAGATAACGTTCCTATGAGAAGGATATATAACGCGCCCGCGCGCTCCATCCTGCCTTCTTCATTGGCACTCCGCCAGACTGAGGAGGCACAAACAGCTGTTTCATCCCGTTGTGATTTCCCCACGTGACACGTGCTCGATTTCTCGCCGGACCGAGAACTTCCAAAGCAAACTTTAAAAAGTACTTTGAATTCACTTCAATCAGAGACTATGCTATAATATGCCAGGATGAATAATTGATCTCGGATTGGATTCTGAACAGTGGAAGAGTTTAACAAAGGAATTCCACTCTGGCCGCAACATGAGACACTCAAGGCTTGGACGGCCCCTTCTTCCCAGCAGGAGGTCAGCTGTGACCCCTGCTTGCAATAAAACCTTTCTTCCACAGACACAGAGCTCTCTTCTTCTTCTGCAACTCTCCTCATGACTCCTAGCTGCTGAGACACACACCTCCAAAACCCTCTGGGGACCAGCACTCAAGGAGAGGGGGGAGCCATGTGACTGAAGGCCTCCAGGAACCATCCATGGGGCTTGGAAGAGGCCGCGAGCTGAGTGAGAATGAGCCTTTCTGAAACTCAGTTCCTCCCTGGCATAGGGGGAAACTGCCAGCCGATTCAAAGATAAGTCTCTCACTTCTGCTTAAAACAGATGCCGAAGAGAAGGGATCCGTCTATGCCAGCTTTGTTCTGCTTTCTTAGCGCACCACAAACAGAGCTGGTCCCAGGCAACGCAGAGCTGAAAAGCCGGCACAGAAGCCACCTCCCCATGCCGAGGAGAAATCTGCTTAAATCGTGACTGCAACCGGGGTCAGAGAACGCGGCAGGGACCAGGCCTCCGACCCCGACAACGCTGTTAGCTCATGCTACAGAGCCAAGCGCTAGCCCGCTAACGCTAGCCAACCACTTCCTCCTTCAACGCCCCTTCCGTGAATGGCCAAACTCAACAGAACTGACACGAGAAAAGAACAGGTTTGGGCAGCAGGCTGAGGGTGAAGTAAAAGGGTTATTGGGAAATATCTTGTAAACCGTGTACACCTGGTGTTTTGAACAAAAGAGTAACAATATAGCATTGCTAGCATTTGGTACCATGTTAGCGCCGAGCGTCCGCTAGCCAACATGCTATTAGCCTTGCTAACATCCGGTTTCGGATATTTCAAAAGGAGTTCGTTTTAAAGCATAAAGCGTAACTGTTCTGCTCCGCCATCCTCCGATGGTGTTATGAGCCTTATTCCCGCATCAATATGGTATATTAATGCCGGTTTTCAAGGCAATTCTGGCAACTTTATGTTGTATCCTCTTAGCCACCGAGTTGCTGCAGCGACCCCATGCGCCCGGAGGGAGAATCGCATTAACTAACTCGGTCGTAAGGGTTTAAATGATTTTACAGGACAAACCAGTCCTCAGAATACTATTTCAACAAAAAATGTTTTGTTTCAAGGTACACTATGCAACCGGGGTTGATTTTCCAGCGAGGCTCCCCCCAGAGGGCGAAAGTAAAAGTGCACTGTCGTAAAGATGCTCAGCTGTTCTCCTGGTTTCTCCGTCAAGCCAGGCGCGGTTGTTTTGAGCTTAGCAGACAGGCAAACGCAACGAAAAGTAAAAAAAATGGCAGCACAAACAATGACTAAAAGTGAAAGTATGAACATGCACACAGAGAGAGAGAAACCATTCCAATGTTACAATTGCATCAGCAGAAACGCGAGGTCCGCGTCAGCCTTGCAGCCTTCTTTTTCTTTTAGCTCTCGCCATTCGGAAAAAGCTTGCCCGATGTTCACCCGTGTACGACTCCTCTTTCTGTCCAGAGCCCTTTTCCTCTTTCTTGCCTGCTCCAACATGGGCTTTCGCTGTTTTCTTGCTGGTTCCGCCATGATAACTGCACAAATATCGCTGGGGGCGTGTAGCAGTTCTCGCCGTAAAGCAAGACCGACTCTGGCGATGCACTACACTTCTGAGCCTTTGGGTGCGAGCCTAGGGCTCCTGCAATTGCAAGTACGGTATTTCCCCTACAGACCACCAGGACGGCCGAGAAAACCTTTGTTCGACTTGAAATGACTTATTTAATCATCCAAAACGGTATGGAACACATTAATTAAATTAAACATGTTGCATAGTATGCCTTTAACTTGGGATTTGCATTGTGAATGGATTGAAATACATGGCAAATGTTTTAACCCCATTCCATGTTTTTGTTAATCAGATCTGCAGTGAACCAGGATTCACTGAAGTATTCTGATTATGACCAACCATTTTTGTTTTGTCTCTTGTTTATTTTTGCTTGTAAATAGTTCCTTAGCTTCTTTTTATATTCATTTTGCTTAGTAGTTTAGTTTCACTAGCCTAGTAGAGAGGATTTAATAATCAAAATATTGTGCTAATTCAGGTATACAACATTACGTAGTGATGTTCTCTGGATGTTCATTTTATTTCTGTTATTAAATTCTTGGACTTGAAAAGATTTTCAAGTCCAAGATTTAGTTTAATGCTTGATTACGCCGAGACTGAGTTTGTTTTAACTGCTGGATATTTCCAATGATGTGCATGTATTTTTGTAAGTGATTTTGGCTGTGTTTGGTTTGTGGTTTTTATATGCTGATCCCGCTGAGGGTCGATCTTTTATCTTTCCCCTTTTCTTCCTTTATCTTCAGTTCAATCACTTTGTCCATAACGTTCCAGTTTCGCGCACCTTCTTTGAATTTCTTTCAGGAGTAGACCGCCTCTTTGGTCAACGCCCGCCCCACTCTAGCGTGTGCGGTAAATACGTCATTAACACCTCCCCCATTATGTAACTTTACGAAAGTTGCAGAGTAGCTAAACGGTTTATTAGCTTGTAGTGAAACACTGAAGCGTCCATCTGGTTTCTCAAAGTTATTTTGTCTTTCAATGCTGCTACGTCGAGTGCCGACATCTTAAATGTGATGTTAAACAACTGAGTTGAACTAAAAATTGACACATCTCATTTAATCCATTTTGACTTGTTTATTTTCATTTATTTTTCTTTTGCATGTTTATTTTAGTAGTGAGTAGAGTTTCCTAGGTTATTGAATTAGAATAATTACTGTAACAGGGAGTTGTTTTTGGTTCAATAAATAACATGTGGAATAGTAATAGTTTGTTTTATTTCGATCCAGAGTTTGCATGGTCTTTCAGAATACAGAATTACCTCTTTTTGAGTTAACTGAAATCAATATTGAGACAATTTCATTGGTTTGTGGTAAAGGAGTAAGGATTAAACTCCAATTGCAGTTATAATTTGAGTTATTAACGCTTGCTGGATAAATCTCATCGGGCAGACACCAATCAGATCCCCCTGTTCCAGCATAAATGAGTTCATAACAGCTAATTAATGAATGCATTATTGGTATTAATCATTACAAGCTTATAGTTCTGGGATCACAACCATTTGAACTATATGTGTTATAGCTACCATTTGAGTTTGAATGACCTATTAAAATTATATTAGCAAATTATAATTAATGATAATAATCATAATCAAACAGGTTTCTGGCATAACAATGCCCACTCCTGCTCGGCGCCTCTCACTTGGGACAACTCCAGAGTGGAAGAATGTCCAACCCCTCTGAAGGAGACTGGTTCCAGAGCCATGCGTCAAGGTAAGTCCGACTATCTCTAGCCAGAACCTCTCAACCTCGTGTGGCAGTATGCCTTGCTGGCCCTGAACGCACCATACAGGTGCCTGAATCTAATTGGTTGTGGGGCTGTCTGTATATAAAGGGCCCTCCCTCACCTGGCAGACATGTCTTTCTTCTGTTTCAGACCTCGGCGTTTGCTGGTGCTGCATGCCAGCTGCATACAAATGCACGCATGAAAGACCGACATAAATCTCAGATAAATTCTTCCTGTGGTGGCCAGTACACTGTTTGATTCCCCTCCCTGCCTGAGGCACTACACAGAGCTCAGGGGTAAGTGAAAAGCTTATTTTCTGTACACGTTCAGATTCTATTTTTGACATCTACTCTTGATAGACGCTGCTGTTTGTCCTTGGCTGGCTGTTTGCCAGACTGTTCTCCGAGCTGCCACTTGCCTGCTACCTTGGGTATCCATCGTCTGCTGACTACCCGTCAACCTGGTTGGCGTAAAGCTGGCTCCTGGCCCTTGTCCACCGTGGCTGATTTAGGCTGGTTTGCGACCACCTCTATTGATTCTTCTGGTGCTTCTCGGGCAGCGTGAGCTGTGGTGTGGCCGTGTGCCCCAAGACGGATTCTTAATTGTAACTGCTGCTTGAGTTGTTGTGGACTAAACTGTATCATTTAATGTATGTAATTTGAGTGTCCATTTTATTTTGCCAGGAACAGCCAGCTCTTGGTGTTGGCGGTGGACTTTCCGGGAGGTGGTACTTTTTAGTTTGGTGCATGATTTTCTTTTATTTTTGTTTGCTGTTTCTTTTGTATGCCACTACCCTGATTTGCACTGCCACCTAGAGTGAGCCAAACTGTCATTTTACTGTGTGATTGGTTTTAATGTAGTATGTTTTATCAAACAGAACCCAAAACAATTGTGCAATAAATAAAATTATTGAATTGGGTGAGATTGTCTCAAGCCTCATCTGTAGCGGGCCTGTGTGCCTTAAAGGTGACTTCAAGTAGAATTAATTGCAACCGTATATTTGTTAAATTGGTTTTCATTAATTCAAGTTGCCCATTTGGAAAACACTGGTACCGCCACACTCGTACACCAGCTCAGGTTCCTTTCCCACCAGAGAGGTGACATTCCACCTCCCAAGAGCCAGCTTCTTCAGCCGAGGATCAGAACGCCAAGGTAAATTAGTAAATTGATATGTATTGCAGGCTTTTAAAGTAGCTGTTATTAAACCTTAAAATACCCTGAAAATATAATACATTAATAAATTACAGACCTATATCTAATCTTCTTCTCCTTTCTAAAATAATTGAGAAAGTAGTTGCTAATAAACTATGTTTATAGGTCACTTACAAAGTAATGACCTTTTTGAAGCGTTTCAGTCAGGCTTCAGAGCTCATCATTGCACTGAAACAGCTCTGGTGAAGGTCTGGTGAATGATTCTCATGGCCTCAGATAATGGACTTGTGTCTGTACTTGTCCTGTTAGATCTCAGTGCTGCATTTGATACAGTTGATCACAATATTCTCCTAGAAAGACTTGAACATACTGTAGGGATTAAGGGGAAAGCATGGTTTAAACATTATTTGTCTGACAGATTCCAGTTTGTTAATGTTAATAATAAATCAATCAAAATTATCAGACAGCATGGGATTCATTTCCACTGTTATGCTGATGACACTCAGCTATATTTATCCATAAATCCTGATGAATCCAATCAATTACTCGACTACAGGCATGTCTTGATGACATCAAAAGCTGGATGACATTAAATTTCCTGCTTTTAAATTCTGACAAGACAGAAGTTGTAATCTTTGGACCAGAGTCCTCAAAAAATTAACTTCTTAAACTGGATGGCATTAAATTGGCCTCTGGTAATAAAGTGAAAAATCTTGGTGTCATTTAAATCCCATATTAAACAGGTGTCCAGGAGTTTCCAGTTTGCGGTTCCACTTTAGACTGACCACAACTGAAAGATTTTAATGTGAAAAGGAAATACTGAAAGGCATGATATGTCCCCTTTTAAGGCGCATAGCCACGTTATTTGACTTTATTTATTCATACGTCGGAAGCTGACTGTGGTTGATTACAAAGTTTATATGTTTCCATCCAGGGGGTCCCTGTAGACACTGTGGAGGAGTACAAGTACCTGGGAGTGTTCTTTAACAATAAGCTGGACTGGACTAGAAACACCGAGGCGGTCTACAAAAAGGGCCAAAGCCGACTCGTTTTCCTGAGGAGGCTGTGGTCCTTTAATATCTGTGGGATGATGCGGAGGATGTTTATGAGTCACTTGTTGCCAGTACGATATTCTTTGCTGTCTCATGCTGGGGCAGTGGGCTGAGGGTTGCTGACAACAAAAACTGATCAGGAGGGCTGGTGATGTTGTGGGGGAGGAACTGGACACTCTGACGACCGTGGCAGAGCGGAAGATGCTGTCCAGGCTTCAGTCCATCTTAGACAATGTCTCACACCCTCTCCACGACACACTGGCCCAGTGGAGGAGCTCCTTCAGCAGAAGACTCCTGTTACCCAGATGCAGCACAAAGCGCCACAGGAAATCATTCCTGGTCATCAATCTCTACAACAAATCCCTCAGTGATTCAGACACCCCCCCTCTGTAATTGACATTTATTCATTGTTTTGCATTATTTTTGCTCAATGTCACTACTACTTTATTTTGGATGGATATATATATATATATATATATATATATATATATATATATATATATATATATATATATATATATATATATATATATATATATATATATATATATATATATATTTATTTATTTATTTATTTATTTATTTATTTATTAAGGCTGTCAAAATTAACGCGTTAAAGCTAGATGATTAAGTTCCGGAATTAACGCAATTTTTTTTTTAACGCATTAACGCAGTCCCGCCCGTTTTTACCCACAATTCAATTGTCCGACATGAGCGAGATGGAGAAATCAGAAGAACCCGTTGGACCGCTGGATGGACAATTCGAGTATAAAAAAAAACAAAGACGGAACAATAAATAAACATGTTGTGGTTTGCTCACACTGCAAGAAGGACTTTTCGTTTCACCGAAGCACCTCGAGCCTTAAATATCATCTTTAACGCCAAGCATTCATTTGTTGGGGCTTCGACTTCAGGTGTTACGCATGGCATGCGTCAGACCACCCTCACCGAGCGCAGGGGATTAAGTAAGTCTACGTCTGAGAAGCTGACCGACAAAATTGCCAGATGGATAGCCAAGGACTGTAGACCGATTAATATTGTCGAGGACACGGGCCTCGCAGAAGTTTTGAAAGTGGCAACATTAGACGCATTCTACAAGCCACCGTCGAGAGGCACAGTGATGACTAAAATCAACAAACTTTATGAGGCTAAAATGAAAACAAAGGAAGAGGGGAATGGCTTCAGCGGAACATGTTGCTTTGACAGGAGACCACTGGACCTCCGTGAGTAACAATAATTATCTGGGTGTGACGGCGCATCACATCACTGAAACCTGGGAGCTGAAGTCGTTTGCTTTAACCGTAATTAAATCAAAAGAGCGTCACTTCGCAGAGGCATGTTCTCAACAGTTTCAAACCGTGGCACACAAGTGGAAAATAGAAGGAAAAATCACAACAATAGGGACGGACAGCAGGAGCCACTGATCCAAGACGTGCCAACGCGGTGGAATTCCACGCTTGAAATGATCAAGCGCCTGAACCGCAATCATGCAGCAATTAAAGCAACCCTGGACCAACAACGCCACAAACTGGTTATGCTGACGCCACCAGAATGGGACAAACTGCAGAGACTGAGCACTCTTCTAGAGCCATGCAGGTAAGGAATGCACATATAATGTGCAAATTTAAAATTAAATTGAACTGATCAAGCTCCTATTAAATGTTTAACTGATTTACCAGCATACCAACTGGTGTTCAAATATCTTATATGTGTGTGTGTGTGTGTGTGTGTGTGTGTGTGTGTGTGTGTGTGTGTGTTATTTTACTGCAGGTATGTAACTGAGATTCTAGGTGGAGAGGCCTATATCTCCTGTTCAGTAGTACTGCCTGCCCTCTGCCACCTGCGTCAAGTGATGAAGGTCTCTGAAGAAGACCCTGCATATGTGGCGAGCTTTAAGACAAGCTTCATGGAAGACCTTGCCTCCCGCCAAGAAAATTCTAACAATGCATGGCTCAAGCTTGCAACGGCTCTGGATCCACGTTTTAAAGACTTGAAGAATCTGCCAAGAGTGAAAGGGAAGAGGTGTGGACCTCACTTGGAGGCATGCTTCATGAACATTCACCCAGAAGGTCTCTGCTGACTTCTCAAGATGGACCACCCAAGAAGAAAATTCACCTTCTACAGATGGGCTCAGATTCAGAGTCAGATGAAGAGGTGCAACCTGACAGACGCTTTTAATAGTTTAAAAGTGGAGTTGTTTGTTCAAAACGAAAAACGTTCCATTCACCCATCCTGTATGTGCTATAAAAAAAAGAGCAATGGCTAAGTTACCAAAATTGTTGAATTAAATTCTTTTTTTGGATTTGTCATTAATAAAAACTAAATGTAATACCCCCTTCTTGCTTATCTTTCCGTTTTGAAAACAGTACACAGAAAATGTGAATTTTTCAATAATATTTAGGCTTGTGATTAATCGAAATTAATTCAAGAAACCTTGTGATTAATTAGATTAAAAATTTTAATCGTTTGACAGCCCTAATATATATATATATATATATATATATATATATATATATATATATATATATATATATATATATATATATATATATATATATATATATATATATATATATATATATATATATATATATATATATATATAAAATGTTTGTATATCTGGAGTGTGTAACGAAAGTAATGTCACTGGGAATGCATTATGAACACCAATGTTCATACTGCACTGAATTGGACGCTAAACCTGGCGAAGCACAGATGTCATGGAAGCGTTGATTGACGCAAGTAAATCTTCTGATATGAGGCTATTAAAGTTGTTGTAAAGCATTGGTCTTCGATCATGCCAAGTAAGCACTTTATTGTGAGGCACTGCAGAGAGTCAGGCTTGGTGCGACATTATTTACAATCGATTATAAATTTAGCATACCGGCATTATGATAGTTCTGCGGTACTGCCAGTAGATGTCGCCACATCTGTTTATATTTCATCACGCCAGAGAGGGAATTATTTTTCGTCTCAAAAAGGACTATCAAAACACTATTAAGATGGTGGCTTTGTGTATTTAACCATATATTATGATCTAATGTTTTTTTGTCTTTTTTATAAGCATATTACGTGGCTATATAGGTGTACATATGGGAAAAACATATGGGAAAAAAATGGCCCTAGCAAAGGTGTATAGTTTGCTACAATGTGAATTATTTGCACAGTTTCTATTTAGCATCAGAATCAGACATACTTTAATAATCCCAGAGGGAAACTGCTGTTTCAGTGCCATCACCATAACATAACATAACATCACAAACATTTCAGGGAGGAGATGGTTCACTGGGGCCGTGCAGCCAAGGACAAAAACTGTCTACCAGACCAGGCACTACCCTTATCTGTTGAAGGAAGATAACAACAACAACAACATCAGGGAAACGGAGGGAGAAAAAAAAGACAGATGCTTGACAATTTACGCTCTCACAAATAAAGAGTCAAACAACCGACAAAAAAAAAAAAAACCTCATAGCACAAAAAGCACAATAACACAAGACACAAATATGCAGAAAGGTAAACATCTGAGGCCCATCGCGTGTAAGTACATCAGTTTTATGAGTATCAGTTATGTGTGTGTGTTTGGATGAAAGTATTTATATTTCTGTGAACACTCTCCAGAGGCCATTGTCCTTGATGTTATCAGCCGGCCCACAGTTCAGAAAAGCAACCACAGGTGCCGCGGGGGAGGGGGGAAGCCGGGGGCTTTTCTGAGCACTCTCCGCCATAACAATCCAGGAGTAGAGATAGGGAGGGCGAAATCCAAATATGTCATTTGTTATGTAGGCAAGCTGCACTGCCTTTACTATCAGCATTTAGCCTTTTGCTGGCTCAAATGGTAAATCCAATTTTCCGAATTTTTGGGCTTTTCCGCGGTACACTTCCAGATTTAATCCCATCACCCCCTTTAGTTCAACCACCAAAGCCAGTCTGCGTTCCAGCACAGCCAGCTTTCGGCTCTGCTCTTTCACCTTCCAGGTTTGTCCTTCCCAGCCTTAGTGAGTGTGTTGTTTGCATCCGGCTGCCAGATCAAGGCCAAATGGCTCTGACATCCGCTGTTTTTTGCTGATACTTCAAAAATCCACAAAAAACAATAAGTAGAGATCCAAGTATCCTTAATCCAAATGTAAAAGTTTCAAACGTCCAGAAATGACGTTGTGTGACGGTGTGTTTTCCTGGATGGAAAACACACCATTTTCCATCCAGGAATTTAGGGTGTATCTCACAAAATGAGTCAGGTCAGGACCGGACGGGCCCCTCTTTCGTTGCCAACCCGTCGAAAAAAATGTATCAATAGTATTGAGAGACCAGCTTAGCAGATCCATGTTTTTCAGAGTTCGGTTGATATGAAGAAAGTGCTGAGAAAGACAAGACATAGCAAAGCAGGAGAGGGGTCGGGGAGGGGTGAAAGCTGCAGAGAGAGAAAAGACACGACCGACCTCGAAGAGAGAGACAGAAAAGTATTAGCATGTGCTAATATTTACTTTTTTAGAAATGGCCAACAAACCCTTTCCAAATAAGCAGCAAGAGCTGCATCTCCAGGATTATTTCATAATATTCTGCCTCAGTGGTCATCCCTGATCCCAGCTAAAATCTGAAAAGGAAAAGAATATTAACTATACCTCTTGTGCTACTTTCTTCATCTCTTCCACATATGCTGCCATGGCACTTTCCTGACTCATCTCCCCAAGGCGGCTCCACGCATCCCTAAAAAACGGCCATATAACATGTGTTTAAATCACGACTGGAGCTGAATTCTTCTATCAAAATGGACAATTAGGAATTGCAGAATCAAAGGCTAGTGTCCTGGATATTTTAGATGTGTCCTTTGCCTTATACATCTGAATAAAATAGCTAAACTAGCTCACTGCCATGTAGTCAAGCTCTGGAGAGCCCACCTGATGAGCTAGTACTGGAGTCAAGCATGTTGAAGCAGAGACGCATCTAAAAGTTGATAGGACCCTTGAGGACTGAAGTTTGAAGACATTGATCTATAGGTTGCACCCTCCATCCGTGCTTTGATAATAATGAGAAGGCCTACATGTTAATGTATGAATGTCAGCATTTATATTTCTGGCACGGCGTCAGTCATGTTCTTAAAACAGTTGCAAACTTGGAACGCAAAAGCTGATGTTCTCCTTTAAAGATGCAGCATGTAATGAGTCACAGCTCAGTGCATGGGAGCAGCAGTTTGCCCTGTGTTGATGCCTTCTCAACAGCACTTCATGTTTAGTGTTTGTGGCTTCCTGTGAGCACCATTGTTCAAAGAGAACCCCTAAAGGATAAATAAAAACAAATCTTGGATTTGACAGGGGCGTGTACTGTGAAGCAGGATTAATGCTTTCTCAAGTTGACTCCAGACCTAATTCAGGACTTTCAGCATCACGAAGGTGGTTCACTTTCTAACCAGGCTCTGTCACCATGGTAACTGATGCTAGAAACCAAGCCCTTCTTAAAACCACAACTGGTTGATACATTAGAGATCAACACCTTGAAGGCACCACCTCCTAACAAGCAATGCTCTGAGAAAGCCTGAACGGATTCCTTCCACCCATGACTCATGTTTTAATAATATGGCTCCAATATTGATAAGCATATTAATTTGCACAGTCGGTAACTGTCTTTGTTGTCACTGGCTTTCTCATTCATCGTAATTTCTTCTCTTATTTTGGAATGAGCAATTATTGTACAATTTATCCTTATTGTAAAACTGATTTCATTGTCACAACTCTACTTTATGGGTGCTAAACGCCTGTAAAATATATAATAGCGTAACAATAGGTATTTTCTATAGCCTGAAAAGGTCTCCTGGAGAAGAGACGACATCTTTTAACTAAGAACAACCCTTCAAGAGGACCTGTCTAACTTTTTTTTTTTACTCCTTTACTTCATAGACCAGATAGGCTGTAAATTGGGCTGCAAGGTTATAACATTACAATCGCCTTAATATTTTCGTAAAAATACCACTGTCCAAAACAATAGACTGACCATTTGTAGCGGCCCACTGGGTCCCAGAAGCCGGGCCGAGGAACTGTACATGGTCCACACACTGCCTGCTTGTAGAGACTGTAGAAACGTAGCATCACCTCATAAGACGGCCTGTAGGAACCTGCTGAACAATATATTAATCTTATTTTTTAAAAAATGGAAGGTAGAAAGAATTAAAATAAAATAAAAATCTGCTTTTCTCACCATCAGATGCTCAGTTTTAATTCAGTTTATGTATCCAGCACAAATTATCCAGAAATATACTGCTCAAAACAATTAAAGGAACATTTTAATCAGAGTTTATTACCAAGTCACTTAAAATTGTAGATTACTGATCTGGCCAGTTTAGTAGCAGACGAGGGGTTGGTTATCTGTGTCAGATGTTCTGTTGTTAACTGAAATTAACAACTGGGTTTCTAAAGGGGCAACAACGAGACAAGCCCAAAATCAGGACTGGTTCTGCAGCTGGAGGCCACAACCCCCCCCCCTCATTTTTGTCTGCTTTTCAGGAGTTTTGCATTTGACCACCGTCAGTTTCCTTACTGGAGTCCTGAGGTGATAACTGGACCCTACAGGGGTTGCACAGCCAGTCCATCTCCACCAGGATGGTACATCAAGAAAATCTGCGGTGTCTCCCATCACAGTCTCAAGAGGATGGAGGAAATTCTAGTGGGGCTTTTTCATAAACTCCAGTTTGAGAGTTTTCAACTGCATTTTTTATGCCTATCTCGCTGGGTTTTCTCAACCCAGCTTAGAAGATAGTATAGTGGTAGTCTAGTGGAGTAAAGCTCTTACATCAGAAGACTCACATTGATACATTTGTAAAAACAACTATTGTAACAACAACCAGACATAATACTTCAGATTACTTAACTTCTAGTCCATTTGTATGGATATACTTGTGTGACCTTATTTATACATATAAAAAAAACAGCACAAGACAAAAACTAAATATTAGTAACCCAGGGAGTTTAGGGAGGAGATTTCCTCCCTAAATTCTCCTTAGGTATGAGTGTGTGTGTGTGTGTGTGTGTGTGTGTGGGGGGGGTGGTCTTGTTTCAGGCTGTCAAAAAGTTTTCATTAGTGATCAATTATTGATTATTCTGACGATTGAGCAATCAGATAAACATTTAGCACATTTTGCAGATTTATCACTTAATTACTTAGGCTTGTAAGCAATATAAATAAATGAACAAATGCAAATAAGTAAAATTAAATAAATTCTCCACCACCATCCATCCATTTTCCGTCACGCTTGTCCCTTCTGGGGTCGCGAGGGGTGCTGGTGCCTATCTCCAGCATTCAATGGGTGAGAGGCGGAGGTACCTCCACCACCACCAATTTTTTAATTCATGCAGATCAGTTCATGAATTGCATCCGGGAGGGTGTGGGGGGGGGGGGGGGGGGGGTTCTTCAGCACAGACTTGAGATTCAATTTATTGCAAAGCTCGAAAGCTGTTTTTATTTACGGCTTCATCTTTTTTATTCATTATTCCAAATATGATTCAGGACTGCATCATTGGATAAGGTTCACTGTTGAAAATAACATGCCAGGCCAGTGGCGACAAATGAAGCCCTACCGTTTTTGGGGAGATTATGAATGACATCCACTGCTGCCTGAAAGCGCCTCTGGTGATCCATCGCAGGCTGTGCCATGGCCAGGACTGGCATGGTCCAGGCTCAAGCTATCGGGAACTGGGGGGCAGCACAGAGAACACTGCAGACTGGTAAGTAGAACTCTGATATAATTCGTTTTACCGTACATCTGCAGCTCTTAATGCGATCTAAGTACTACTAAGCAGATACACACCCTTTAACTTGGACAACTTCACCTGAGACCACACTCATCAACTGGGAGTCTTCCTGACCAGCCTCGCTAAGCGTGGTTAGCTCGGGGTTTCTCCTACCTCTGTGCCTCTCCTTCTAATCCCATTCCCTCTACCAGCAGTCGCCCGGCCGGTCTCCGCTCAGAAAATAAGTCTTCAGGTTAAAAGAGCTCAACTGTTTCAACTTTTGTCCTGGACAGACCTGCCAAGATCGGGTTCGTTCACCTCACGCAATACTTCCGGGTCAGGTCAAGCGACACCAAACTCTTCTTTTTCTTCTTCTTCTTCTGCTTCTTCTTCTTCTTCTGGTGTTTAATGGCGTTTGGCAACAAACGTTTAGCAGCATTACCACCACTTACTGGTATGGAGTGTGGTTCTTGAGATGGATTTTCAAAATATAGATAGATAGTATATAGATATATCTACTATATATATATATATTAGATATATATATTATATATATAATAGAAGTATATATAAATAATCATCTAAATATATATATCTAATATATATATATGATATAATATATATATATATATATATATATATATATAAATATATAATATAATATATATATATATATATATTAATAAATATATATATATAATATATATAATATCTATATATTATATATATATATAATAGTATTCTACTCATTTATATAATTCACACCTTCTATAATCAAATTCTATGAAATAATTTAGTTCTCTTTAAATATTGAATAACTATTTGTATATGTTTACTCCCTAAATGCTTCCTCAAAATAACTAATAAATGTATCTTTTCCTTAATACATTGAAACTCTTTCGTCATATATCGTCTTTCTCTTTCATATTCATTACATTCTAATATAACATGTTCTATTGTTTCATACTTTCCACAATAATCACATTTACCAGTATTATGTTTTTAAATTTTAAAAAGTGTATAATTAAATCCTGTATGCCCAGATCTTAACCTTGTTATAACCCTCTCCTCCTTTCTATTTCGTCTTCCATTTCTTCTTTCTCTTACTGTCTTCTGAATTTTATAAAACCATCTTGCTGTTTTTCCTTCATCCCACCTTTTTTGCCATTTTCTATCAGTTTTTCTTTAATAATACTCTTCCCCTCAGACTTATGTATTTTAACTGTAAAATTAATAGGCTTTTGAGTCGCCCTCTTTGCCAATTTATCTGCCCTCTCGTTTCCTTCTACCCCAATATGCGCTGGAACCCACACAAATATAACTATTAAACCCATTTTTTGTATTCTGAATAATGTATGAAATATTTCTAATAAAATGTCCATCCTACTATCTGATTTATTATACTTTAAACTTAATAATGCAGAACTTGAATCTGAACAAATGACTGTTTTTAATGGTTTTATGTCTTCTACCCATTGTAAAGCTAATAAGTCAAACAGTTCCATTATCAGTTATACAACCATGGATAATTCCAGATGCTAGGGTAGGTTTTACTTTGTTGAAAAGAAGAAAGGATAAGGAATTTATATTAAACTCTTATATAGTAAAGGAGTATATTAATAAATATTATACTTATGTAAAAATGTATACAGATGCCTCAAAAAATATAACAAATCATATAGGAGTAGCCTTTATCGTACCAGAATTTAATGTTAAAATTAGGAAACGAATAAGTGATGGCCTTTCAGTTTATACAAGAGAAATGATTGCAATATTATTAGCTGTTCAATGGGTTGAAGAAGTTAAGCCAATAAGATCAGTCATATGTTCAAATTGTAGTTCAGCCTTAATTAGTTTGCAGTATAATCACTCAGAAAGCAGGCCAGATATTTTAATAGAAATCCAACAGACACTATATAGAATAAATATGATGGGTTTAATTATAATTTTTGTATGGATACCGGCACATTATGGAATTAAAGGAAATGAACAAGTAGATAAGGCAGCAAAAGAAGCTAGAGTCATCTCTAATCAGGCCCACCACCGTCGTGTTGTCTGCAAACTTCACGATGTGATTGGTGGTGAACCTGGGGACACAGTCGTGTGTCATCAGGGTGAACAGCAGGGGGCTCAGGACACAGCCCTGAGGAAAGCCCTTGCTGAGGGTGATGACATCAGAGGTATTCTGTCCGACCCGGACCAACTGAGGTCTGTTGGTGATGAAGTCTAGCAGGCAGTTGCGAAGAGGTGTGCTGAAGCCCAGATGTTCCAGTTTTTCCACCACATGCTGTAGGATGATGGTGTTAAACGCTGAACTGAAGTCCAGGAACATGCTCAAGGGGGCGGGGCGTGGGTGGGCTTGGAACCCGATAATAACTGCTTGCAGTTCTAGTTAGGGTTCCAAGCCCGAAGCGCAGGCGAACGGCTATGCCGTTCGTCTGCACTGTGTGCAGAGAACCCTATTGTTTTTCGTGTATTTTTAAATTAATAGGGTTCCAAGCCCGCAGCGCAGGCGAAGGGTTATGCCGTTCGTCTGCACTGTGTGCAGAGAACCCTATTGTTTTTCGTGTGTTTTTAAATAATAGGTTCCAAGCCCGCAGTGCAGGCGAACGGCTATGCTGTTTGTCTGCACTGTGTGCAGAGAACCCTATTGTTTTTCGTGTGTTTTTAAATTATTTATTGTTATTATTATTAGGGTTCCAAGCCCGCAGTGCAGGCGCACGGCTATGCCGTTCGTCTGCTCTGTGAGCAGAGAACACTATTGTTTTTCGTGTGTTTTTAAATTATTAGGGTTCCAAGCCCGCAGTGCAGGCGAACGGCTATGCCGTTTGTCTGCTCTGTGAGCAGAGAACACTATTGTTTTTCGTGTGTTTTTAAATTATTTATTATTAGGGTTCCAAGCCCGCAGTGCAGGCGAACGGCTATGCCGTTCGTCTGCTCTGTGAGCAGAGAACACTATTGTTTTTTGTGTGTTTTTAAATTATTAGGGTTCCAAGCCCGCAGTGCAGGCGAACGGCTATGCCGTTCCTCTGCTCTGTGAGCAGAGAACACTATTGTTTGTCGTGTGTTTTTAAATTATTAGGGTTCCAAGCCCGCAGTGCAGGCGAACGGCTATGCCATTCGTCTGCTCTGTGAGCAGAGAACACTATTGTTTTTTGTGTGTTTTTAAATTATTAGGGTTCCAAGCCCGCAGTGCAGGCGAACGTTTCTAGTTAGGCGCCCGCCTATGCATTGAAAATGCATGGCGGAGGCCTTATGTTATGCACCTAATAAGGATTTCTTTATTATTATTAGGCACCCGCCTATGCATTGAAAATGCATGGCGGAGGCCTTATGTTATGCACCTAATAAGGATTTCTTTATTATTTATTATTAGGCGCCCGCCTATGCATTGAAAATGCATGGCGGAGGCCTTATGCTATGCACCTAATAAGGGTTTCTTTATTATTATTATTATTATTATTAGGCGCCCGCCTATGCATTGAAAATGCATGGCGGAGGCCTTATGCTATGCACCTAATAAGGGTTTCTTTATTATTAGGCGCCCGCCTATGCATTGAAAATGCATGGCGGAGGCCTTATGCTATGCACCTAATAAGGGTTTCTTTATTATTAGGCGCCCGCCTATGCATTGAAAATGCATGGCGGAGGCCTTATGCTATGCACCTAATAAGGGTTTCTTTATTAGGCGCCCGCCTATGCATTGAAAATGCATGGCGGAGGCCTTATGTTATGCACCTAATAAGGGTCCATCACCGTTAATACAGGCAGAACCGTAGGGTCTACCCCCACATACTATACATCAAAACGTTTGTCTCGACACCGTGAAGTGGGCTTTTTGTACTTGACGCCATTTAAAGTTACCGTGGTGACAAAATTAACCAAAAACCACTTCTCAAAACCACTTCCTAGACACAGTTGACCTCGAAAAAAATGCAGACCTCTGCATGGCACTTTTTTTTGGTACAGTGGTTTAGGTGTTGGGCTGGTGCACCAAAGGTCGCAGGTTCGCAACCCGCTGGGGGTACCCAATATTTTTTTTTTTTTACAAGTAACAAATAAACAATGTGAACACTGATATAAATGAATGAATGATGAAAAAATTGCAACAGTAAGAACTACCCCCCGGCCAATACAGCACCACTCACCTGTGGGAAATGGCACTACACACCATTTTTGTCAAATGTTGAGTTCTGGGCCCAGATTTGGTGAGGCTTAGTTGCTAAAGGAGGCCAATCTGACACATGGCCTTTGGTGAGCTTTGGTGACATTAAGTATTGGCACCCTTTTTGAGGAACTTCCCAGTACAGGATTTGGACCAAACTAACAGAGTACAATCACCCGGTGATACTGGACACAACCATGTTAGCGGCTAACGCTTAGCATGTTGCTAACCGGAAGTAGCTCTAGGAAGGTCTCACTAACTTCTGCTTCACAGTGGTTGTAATTCCTTTAGTAGTTTGTAATGCCTTTAACATTTTTATTCACATATTTCATTTTTTCATGCTACACTGAAGTATTTAATCATGTTTTAATAACACCAATTTTCCATGCTGCTTGGATGCAGACCTTCCCCTGTCGGCTGGTTTTGACGAAGACAAATCCTTTTCACACTCATAAGATTTGATTTAACATCCCCAAGTGATAAAAGCCTACGACCAAGGAACTCGGAAGCTTTGCCTTTGAAGGTTACGTGCACCACCAGGCGGGCGCCTTCTTCAACTTCTTCAGAAGTTGAACGTTTCTAGTTATTAGGCGCCCGCCTATGCATTGAAAATGCATGGCGGAGGCCTTATGTTATGCACCTAACAAGGGTTTCTTTATTATTAGGCGCCCGCCTATGCATTGAAAATGCATGGCGGAGGCCTTATGCTATGCACCTAATAAGGGTTTCTTTATTATTATTATTATTAGGCGCCCGCCTATGCATTGAAAATGCATGGCGGAGGCCTTATGTTATGCACCTAATAAGGGTCCATCACCGTTAATACAGGCCGAACCGTAGGGTCTACCCCCACATACTATACATCAAAACGTTCGTCTCGACGCCGTGAAGCGGGCTTTTTGTACTTGACGCCATTTAAAGTTACCGTGGTGACAAAATTAACCAAAAACCACTTCTCAAAACCACTTCCTAGACACAGTTGACCTCGCAAAAATGCAGACCTCAGCATAGCACTTTTTTTTGGTACAGTGGTTTAGGTGTTGGACTGGTGCACCACAGGTCGCAGGTGCGCAACCCGCTGGGGGTACCCAATATTTTTTATTTATTTTTTACAAGTAACAAATAAACAATGTGAACAACTGATATAAATGAATGAATGATGAAAAAATTGCAACAGCAAGAACTACCCCCCGGCCAATACAGCACCACTCACCTGTGGGAAATAGCACTACACACCATTTTTGTCAAATGTTGAGTTCTGGGCCCAGATTTGGTGAGGCTTAGTTGCTAAAGGAGGCCAATCTGACACATGGCCTTTGGTGAGCTTTGGTGACATTAAGTATTGGCACCCTTTTTGAGGAACTTCCCAGTACAGGATTTGGACCAAACTAACAGAGTACAATCACCCGGTGATACTGGACACAACCATGTTAGCGGCTAACGCTTAGCATGTTGCTAACCGGAAGTAGCTCTAGGAAGGTCTCACTAACTTCTGCTTCACAGTGGTTGTACTTCCTTTAGTAGTTTGTAATGCCTTTAACATTTTTATTCACATATTTCATTTTTTCATGCTACACTGAAGTATTTAATCATGTTTTAATAACACCAATTTTCCATGCTGCTTGGATGCAGACCTTCCCCTGTCGGCTGGTTTTGACGAAGACAAATCCTTTTCACACTCATAAGATTTGATTTAACATCCCCAAGTGATAAAAGCCTACGACCAAGGAACTCGGAAGCTTTGCCTTTGAAGGTTACGTGCACCACCAGGCGGGCGCCTTCTTCAACTTCTTCAGAAGTTGAACGTTTCTAGTTATTAGGCGCCCGCCTATGCATTGAAAATGCATGGCGGAGGCCTTATGTTATGCACCTAATAAGGGTTTCTTTATTATTAGGCACCCGCCTATGCATTGAAAATGCATGGCGGAGGCCTTATGCTATGCACCTAATACGGGTTTCTTTATTATTATTATTATTAGGCGCCCGCCTATGCATTGAAAATGCATGGCGGAGGCCTAATGTTATGCACCTAATAAGGGTCCATCACCGTTAATACAGGCCGAACCGTAGGGTCTACCCCCACATACTATACATCAAAACGTTCGTCTCGACGCCGTGAAGCGGGCTTTTTGTACTTGACGCCATTTAAAGTTACCGTGGTGACAAAATTAACCAAAAACCACTTCTCAAAACCACTTCCTAGACACAGTTGACCTCGCAAAAATGCAGACCTCAGCATAGCACTTTTTTTTGGTACAGTGGTTTAGGTGTTGGACTGGTGCACCACAGGTCGCAGGTTCGCAACCCGCTGGGGGTACCCAATATTTTTTATTTATTTTTTACAAGTAACAAATAAACAATGTGAACAACTGATATAAATGAATGAATGATGAAAAAATTGCAACAGCAAGAACTACCCCCCCGGCCAATACAGCACCACTCACCTGTGGGAAATAGCACTACACACCATTTTTGTCAAATGTTGAGTTCTGGGCCCAGATTTGGTGAGGCTTAGTTGCTAAAGGAGGCCAATCTGACACATGGCCTTTGGTGAGCTTTGGTGACATTAAGTATTGGCACCCTTTTTGAGGAACTTCCCAGTACAGGATTTGGACCAAACTAACAGAGTACAATCACCCGGTGATACTGGACACAACCATGTTAGCGGCTAACGCTTAGCATGTTGCTAACCGGAAGTAGCTCTAGGAAGGTCTCACTAACTTCTGCTTCACAGTGGTTGTACTTCCTTTAGTAGTTTGTAATGCCTTTAACATTTTTATTCACATATTAATTTTTTCATGCTACACTGAAGTATTTAATCATGTTTTAATAACACCAATTTTCCATGCTGCTTGGATGCAGACCTTCCCCTGTCGGCTGGTTTTGACGAAGACAAATCCTTTTCACACTCATAAGATTTGATTTAACATCCCCAAGTGATAAAAGCCTACGACCAAGGAACTCGGAAGCTTTGCCTTTGACGGTTACGCGCACCACCAGGCGGGCGCCTTCTTCAACTTCTTCAGAAGTTGAACGTTTCTAGTTAGGCGCCCGCCTATGCATTGAAAATGCATGGCGGAGGCCTTATGTTATGCACCTAATAAGGGTTTCTTTATTATTATTATTATTATAGTACCGTTAATACAGCCCGAACCGTAGGGTCTACCCCCACAAACTATATATCAAAACGTGCGTCTCGACGCCGCGATCAGGGCTTTTTGTACTTGACGCCGTTTCGACTTACAGTTGGAACAAAATTCGCAAAAAACACTTCTTAACACAATTGACCTCTCAATAATGCTCGGCTGAGCACGACACTGGTGTTTTGGTCGAGTGGGTTAGGTGTCGGGCTGCAAAGCAGAAGATCGAAAGTTCAAATCCAAGCTGTGCCAATTTTAGAGAATTACATTTTCACCCAATATTTCATTTCCCTTTGGCTTTAAAAAACGATTTTTCAATTTAAATCAATACAGTTCACCTCATGCCTTTAACTTTTTTATTCACATATTTTATTTTTTCATGCTACATTGAAGTATTTAATCATGTTTAATAACACCAATTTTCCATGCTGCTTCGATGCAGACCTTCTCCTGTTGGCTGTTGGCTCATTAGCAGCCTCATTTGTTGTGGTCTGTTGTCATTCACACAGAACAATAAACCGTGCCAGCCGACATGAGTTTTACAAACAGCAAAGCTTTGTCTTAAGCAGAAACGTGCCTCTACTCCGCGCTGCGTTCTCAGACCAGTGTGATGCGTTCCCGAGCGTCAGAAAGCTATGTTGCATTCAGGAGCATGGGACATTTCTAATTTACAATATTTTTTTTTTTTTACAAGTAACAATTAAATAACTTGAACAACTGGTATAAATGAATGATGATAAAGGAATTTATTTAACATGTTTTGGGACAATTTGTATTCAGACGTTTTAAGAAAACATTAAAGTATTTTATGTATTGTTTATTAATTAATTTCATATTAATACTTAATCTCCTCCTTTTCCTGTCAAATCCTGCCTCAATCCTCTCCTTATTATTGTAAACTTTGTAATGTAACGAGAGTTCAGTGACATCCTACAATCAGGCTTAGGCTACTGGAGGATATCAGTGCCAGTTTTTTTCACTCTACTGATTTCTACTGTTGTCCAGTTTTGCATTGCATTGCATTGAAATGAAAGTCACATTTCCTGCCACACTTGTTTGCTGCTTCTCCACCGAAGCCAGGCCTGCAAGCTCTCAACCATCAGTCATCACTTATCAGTTACCCTCCTTCACTGCCTTGAATTTTAGTCATACTCAAAAACTGCTAGTTGAAAGAATAATTAATTTCATTATTATTTTCTGTTTAAATATCCAGTCATATTCACTGAATTAGAACATCTTTTTAGAATGTTTTTTAGTCTGAAAATGACAAGTACCTTTTGAAATTAACCCTAATGCAGGAACCAAACTTGTCCTTAAACCACAATAATTGTATTTATTTTACTACTATAATGTACTATTTTAATCTTAAATCTTATTTTTATTAGTTGGGATGGCTGCCAGCACAACACTGCATTATGTCCTCGTGACAGAAATCATCGCTAGAAAAATGCATTATCATCATTCAACAATGATTACTGAAAAAGACGTACTTCGTTCCTGCAGTTCCTATACTGTCCACGAGAGGCGCTGTGTGAGACAACAAGCAGTACTCTTTGAGTTCCGGGTCAGAGGTGAACTCCTCCGTCTTGTGGCTGCTATTGCTTGCTGTGCTGCCGTTTTTCCTAAATTACTGAAGGATATTGTTGAATCAAGTCCAATTTACCCAGACGAAGGGTGTTCCATTGGGTGTTTTCCTTGCAACTACGTGATGGTGAGTCGTTTATTTAATGTCGGTTTTATATTTTGGTAGAAATGCGGTGGCTAGGCTACGCCACTGAGCTATATGCTACACGTATTGGCATCTTAAAAATGGTCTTATAAGCTTAAAAGATCATTCTACTATTGTTGACTTTGTGGCCGAGTACAAGATATGTTCTCAAAGCGTTAAATAAGCCCTTTGATTTTTCAACATTTTGTCTTTTAGGATAATTTTAAGTTACTATTCATTAAATTTGTCAATGGCCTATGGAAGTCTGGAGGGATGGCAGTAAAAGCCTAACAGCAGCGCGATCTCTCCTCGGCTGCAGCGAGCAGCCGAGGAGAGATCCACCCCACCAACAGAAAAAACTCAGTTAAATAGACGGAATGGTTAGTGCTTCGTTTGTGCCGTTAAAATTAGCGTTTCTGCTGTTTTGGTTTTGAAGATATTAAAGAATATTTGTTAAGGTCATCCAGAGTTCACCATCTCCCCATTTTGCTTCGAATCCGATCAAACTGGGCTACTTTTTTAGTGCTTCGTTTGTGCCGTTAAAATTAACATTTGTGCTACTTTGGTTTCGGAGATATTATGAATTTTAATTTCAGCCGATGACGTCATTCCAGACCGCCGCTTCAAAATGTGCTACGTTTTTCTTTCTTTGCTGGTGCTGAGCTGGATCCGAAGCAAACCACAGTGGACTACTTTTTCAACACGCAGTGACCATTTCGAAGAAGAATGTTTTGAACATGACATGAGAGTGAGGATTTTCGGTAAGTTGATTTCTCCTCAGCGGAGCGCGCGCGCACACACACACATACGCACACACACACACACACACACACACACACACACGCGCGTATACATATAAACTGTAGGACCCGACAGAGTTTGCCCTGGAAATAAGTACGGCTGGATTCCGTCAAAAGTCCGGTTTCTGTCAAGAAACTCTTCTAAAAAAATCCATATCGCTATCAGATGATGATAGCTCCACGCAAGGACGTGAAGAGACTGTTGGAGGGGCAGGTGCTCAAAGTTAAAAGAGGGCACATGGGGCACGGATTTAAAACACGATACAGAAACATACCTTGCTATACAACCGGCTGAACTGTACCAACCCTTACTATAAAGAATGTAACATGGAATCAAGGGTGTAGGTTTGATTTGAACTTTGGTAGGGACACTATTGGTCCAAAGCTTCATTGGTCCTACACAATATGCATGCTCCTATTTTTTTATGCTTGATTTGAGCATTAGGATGCGTTTTGCCTGTCTAAAAAGAAAAGGCAGCATTATTTGCTACATTTATACAAATTTTATAAGCACAACACACACTAGATGCTGTTTGTTTATCTTTAAAGCATCACAGGATCTGATCAATGTTGAATTTGGACTTTTTCCCACTTTGAAAAAGTTTGCATTTGAACTTACCAGCAACAGAGACAGATGGTAAATACGTGCCTATTAAACCAAATATATTCAAAATATGTCTGTTGTCTAGATATATCCTGTATTTTATTTTGAAGATATACAAATGTGCAGAGATAAACCCCACCCTTATTCTTTTTTTAAATCTAAAACTCTGTCAGCATCATAAAACACCGCAAAATGATACATTCAAGGGACTGCAAATAAATGTATTGTATTTACTTTGCACTGGAAGTAGAAGTGTCACTGACACTGACAGCATTTCAAATTTTAAATTCAAACTTCAACAAATGTACAACTGCACTGTTGTTACTCTTTTTAGCCCATTTCATGTAATTTATCTTAACATTCCAAACACATTTCTTACATCATATATCTGAAGTGTAGATAACAGCTTCTCCTTACCTACATCCTGTCAGACAACTAATTATTTCCCTAACAATAGTGAGATTTCAATGTTTAAATGTGCAGTAAATCTTAATACATAAGGAGCATGGAGGACCCAATACTATACTTTAAGTAAGATTAGTGACACTAAAACTGATCTGTTACATGAGTGGTTGTCCATTTTCATTATTGAAATGAGAACATATTAATATACTATTGGGATATACTAGTAAGACTATTAAAGAACAGCAGATTAATCTTTAAGATATGTAAAGGCCTATATTAAATTCATTTTTGCAGCCACATCAATAGAATAAATATTTTTTTCTTTTTGTCTTATTAAAATTGGTGGGGGTGTCGGCGACGTTGGAGCGTAAACAGGGGCGTAATGCAGCCGCTGTCGGGTGAACATTATTGCACACTGATAGCGCAAAGAAAACTAAAATGATGCGGCGTGCTGCTGCTGCAGCACATTGACTCTGCTTCTCCCGGCACCGTCTAGCGATCACCACCTCCCCTCCGCCGCTATTTAAGTAGAACAATGACCAGTGCAAAATTAAGTTCTATTTACCGAAGATGAAGTGTAGACTGCACATTCTGTTGTAGTATGATGGCTCCCACAGTCCATTGAGATTGTCTGCCTGCATCCTTTTCATGGATATTATTAATTTCTTTCTTCTTTCCTCGTCCTTTGGTAAACGACAGAAACGTACATCCGACGATTTGGAATGCCTCTGTGTGCAACCGGGAGCACAACAAGTCGTAGACATTGTTTAGATTCCAAAAATAAACTAACTAAAAGTACGTTCTAAATCACCCGTTTTGTAATGATAGTAGACGGGAACAGTTCTGCTTTTGCCTACCCGCGGGACCCGGATGTAGCGCGGACGTCACGCATGACGTCACACGTGAACTGGTCTATAGTGCATCGAGACAAACAGAGCGTTGGGACTTGCTCAACAGCGGGTCCGCTGAGTGACATCACAAAATGGGAGGTGACAGTACTATTCTGGAACAAGATGGGTTCCTCCACATAAACATGATTAAAAGAAAATTATTCTTAACTAAAATAAACATATAATTTATTGCACAGTATGTAGTAGTTTTATATTTAAAGTACTTTCAGCAGTTTGATTTCTGATTTTGACTGGACTTCTCCTTTAAGCAGAAACGTGCCTCTACTCAGCGCTGGTTCTCAGACCAGTGTGATGCGTTCGCGAGCGTCAGAAAGCTATGGTGCATTCAGGAGAATAAGACATTTCTAGTTTACAAGGAAAGGCACATAAAACCAAACACAGCCCGAACCGTAGGGTCTACCCCCACAAACTATATATCAAATTGTGCGTCTCGATGCCGTGAAGTGTGCCATTTGTACTTCACTCCATTTCCAGTTACCATGGCAACGAAATTAGCGAAAAACCACTATTGCCTGTTTAAAGTTTGTTCTGTTTTTTTCAGTTAATAAATATGTTTATTGTCAGTATACTGATGTCTGTTTATTTGTATACATGACAATGGTAACTAGTACAAGGTTTAACATGCAAAATGTATAAACATACAAACATGTTAAAGAAAATTGAGCAAAAGGAAAACATTTACTCCTAAACAGTGCCCAAGCAACAGCAAGAACTAGATTCTTTGTGAGAATTGGCAAGAATCTATTCAATAAATTGGGAAAAGCCTCCCAATGAGAAGACTAAACACAGAGTTGGTGGATAAAGACCACCTACATACCAGGTATGGACTTATAATGTGGAGTACTCTGTGTCAGGACCCTCCAAACCAGAGTCAATGTCAGAAGTGCCTTTTTGGGGCTAAAGACAAAATAACCAAAGCTGTTGATCTGTGATCGACAGTACTCCATTGCAAAAAGTTATATATTACAATATACATGCTAAATTATGGGAAAACCACAAGGAAAGCAACTTAAAAAATCCAAATAAACAACAAATGTAACAAAACAGAAAAAGCATTGCAAGCCTCTAAGTAAACTAGGAGTTTATTTCACAAGTGCACAATGATAGAAAAAGGCTTCTTTTAAAAATGTTGCCAACTTTGGAACAGTGCTTGTAATGGTTTCATTCTAGGGCCCCACAATTCCTAGCAATGCAAGGGAGAACCACCCATGCAGATAAAGACAGCAAACATTGAAAATGGAAACATAAGCTTGTTGTTGCTAAGTATCTGGTTGCTACAACTTCCAGAAGGTGTAGGTTTTGTTTGTGTCACATTAACATATTTAAATATTATGTTGAGCACACCTTTTTGTTATGTTACCCATAAACACATTGAATCTGGTACAGAAATGTCCAGTGCTGAAATGGCTGCAGACTTTCCGGGCTGGGCTCTATAGTCACCACAGATGCTGTCCAGTGCCTAATCCAATGAGACTCTGAGTGCTAATGGAGGTAAGGCCCTGTCTTAAGTTTTGACCCGTGGCAAAAGGTTAAATACTAAAATATTGGAAAATCTTGGGGTATTTGTCTTACCTTCCACAGTGTCAGCACACTGATTCAATTGGTTTTAGTGTCTTCCCTGTGTTGTTTTCTGATGTTTCTTTAATGACAACAGTTTACATAGAAGACAGACATTTTGCCTTCCTGCACACAAATCTTTTTTCAAACACTTGTATCAAACCTCTGCTTAAGAAGAACCTCTAAAAACATTTGATTTAAAATCCCCAAGCAATAAAAGCCTACAACCAAGGATAATTTTTAAACAACCAAAGATATTTGAAATAAGCAGCATTCGATCTGAACAGCTTACAATTTCCTTTCCACCACATACAGAGAGAGACACATTTATAATTCTTACAAGCTCTTAACAGATATACCTTACACCCTACAAAAGCTCAGCCTAACCAACACTCAGAAGCTTTGCCTTTAACGGTTACGCACACCACCAGGCGGGCGCCTTCTTCAACTTCTTCAGAAGTTGAACGTTTCTAGTTAGGCGCCCGCCTATGCATTGAAAATGCATGGCGGGGGCCTTATGCTATGCACCTAATAAGGGTTTCTTTATTATTATTAGGCGCCCGCCTATGCATTGAAAATGCATGGCGGAGGCCTTATGCTATGCACCTAATAAGGGTTTCTTTATTATTATTATTATTATTATTATAGTACCGTTAATACAGCCCGAACCGTAGGCTGTACCCCCACAAACTATATATCAAAACGTGCGTCTCGACGCCGCGATCAGGGCTTTTTGTACTTGACGCCGTTTTGACTTACAGTTGGAACAGAATTCGCAAAAAACACTTCTTAACACAATTGACCTCTCAATATTGCTCGGCTGAGCACGACACTGGTGTTTTGGTCGAGTGGGTTAGGTGTCGGGCTGCAAAGCAGAAGATCGTAGGTTCGACTCCAAGCTGTGCCAATTTCAGAGAATTACATTTTCACCCAATATTTCATTTCCCTTTGGCTTTAAAAAACGATTTTTTTCATTTAAATCATTAGCCAGATTAATTTATTCAGCATATATCTTAAATATACCAAATACAATATTTCATTTCCCTTTGGCTTTAAAAAACGATTTTTTCATTTAAATCAATAGCCAGATTAATTTATCCAGCATATATCTTAAATATACCAAATACAATATTTCATTTCCCTTTGGCTTTAAAAAACGATTTTTTTCATTTAAATCAATAGCCAGATTAATTTATCCAGCATATATCTTAAATATACCAAATAGTACAATAAAACAATCAAATTCATCACAATCTCTTTAATCTTACATATGAAAAGTTATCCCTCGAGCCCTGACGTCAATAGTCCGTCGATTTAAACAAAAATACGCCGCACAGTGCTGGGGTATCGTTAGTGTGTTCAGCTTGAATCAGCAGGTTAGGGTAGCAGGTCGACCGCCCCAAGATGGCGGCCGTATTCAAATTCATCACAATCTCTTTAATCTTACATATGAAAAGTTATCCCTCGAGCCCTGACGTCAATAGTCCGTCGATTTAAACAAAATACGCAGCACAGTGCCGGGGTATGGTTAGTGTGTTCAGCTTGAATCAGCAGGTTAGGGTAGAAGGTGGACCGCCCCAAGATGGCGGCCGTAATTCGAGGGGCGCTGTGTATTATTTAGAGCAGACAAGCAGTACTCTTTGAGTTCCGGGTCAGAGGTGAACTCCTCCATCTTGTGGCTTGCTGTGCTGTGCTGTGCTGCCGTTTTTCCTAAATTACTGAAGGATATTGTTGAATGAAGTCCAATTTACCCAGACGAAGGGTGTTCCATTGGGTGTTTTCCTTGCAACTACGTAACGGTGAGTCGTTTATTTAATGTCGGTTTTATATTATGGTAGAAATGCGGTGGCTAGGCTACACGGCACTGAGGGATTGAAGAGCTGCATGAAGCTGACACCCCACCCACAGAAAAAACTCCGTTAAATAGACGGAATGGTTAGTGCTTCGCTTGTACAGGTTTGTGCCGTTAAAATTAGCGTTTGTGCTGTTTTGGTTTTGAAGATATTAAAGAATATTTGTTAAGGTCATCCAGAATTCACCATCTCCCCATTTTGCTTCGAATCCGATCAAACTGGGCTACTTTTTTTAGTGCTTCGTTTGTGCAGGTTTGTGCCGTTAAAATTATCGTTTGTGCTGCTTTGGTTTCGGAGATATTATGAATTTTAATTTCAACCGATGACGTCATACCAGCCCGCCGCTTCAAAATAAAGTGCTACGGTAAATCATATGTTATTGCCGTCACTGGAAAAAACGTAAGTCTTTTTAATATATTTCTACTGATAAATCAGTAACATTACTATGAAGTTGTGTCATCTACCGAGCCTCCCCCCCTACAGCATTCTTATAAAATGATTTATATATTCCTGCTTATTGGCAAAGATCTCTTGGGACACATGTTTTTGTTTGTTTTTTTTTAGTTTCCTGACTGAGGGGAGAGGCTGAAACAGTCTCTGTGCAGGATGGCTGGCGTCCTTAATGATGTTCCTCATTTGTGTAAAAAGATGTGGTCAGATCTACCTTTTGGTCTCAACACTTTTCTCAAGAAAGCAGTTATTAATTTTATATTTTTCTTTTATCATGCAAGTTGTTTTAGCTGCTAAAACAACACAGTAATCTTTCAATTTTTATGGAGGAATAAAACGCATTACATCAAAAAGTCTCAGTACTGAAAGACTATGATAAAGGTAGTATTAAAGCTCCAGATATTGAATCAATGATTGGCACCTTCAGAATTTACTGGATAAAATCGTATATGTTGCATCCGAATTCTATATGGTTTCACATTCCAAGATCTTTGTTTAGCAAATTAGGAGGTTTAGACTTTATTCTAAAATGTAATTTTGAGGTAAACCGGATTCCAATCAAACTGTCCAACTTTCACAAGCAGATTTTGCATTATTGGAAAATGATATTCACCCACAGCTCCCTATAATTCAACCCTATGGAACAATAGAGTAATAACACTTAATCGTAAATCTATATTCAAAAAGGAATGGTTCAACAAAGACATTATTTATGTTACTGATTTAATGGATGATAACAGCGATTTTTTAAATTATTCCAACTTAAAAAAAATATGATCTTAACTGTTCTCTAAGAGAATATAACAAACTGTGTAAATCGATTCCACTGCCATTAATTCATTTGATCAAAAATTTTAGGTTATATAATAATTCTCCACCATTACTGCCCACATTGTTAATTGCACAATGCAATCTGCTTGATAAAAAATGCAATAATAAATTAATTAGTAGTTTTTTCAAAGCCAGAAAATTTCATGATTATGTTAGATTTATTCGGAAGGGAGAAATTGCTGTTAATCCAGAAACGCTTGATAAAGCGTTCTCAAAATTTGTTAAATGGCCCATTTTACCTAAAGTTAAAGAAACTCATCTTAAAATCATAAACAAAATTTATCCTGTGGCAGAATTTTAAAAAAAAGATTTGGTTTTGAGGTGGATCAATGTTTCTTTTGTAATAAAAACAGTGAAACTCTTGAACATCTGTTTTACCAATGTCCTACTACACAACAGTTCTGGAATGAAATGAGAGATTGGCTTTCTTTGAAAATGAATGATGTGCCCCCATTTACATTATACGATGTCTTTTTTTATATGGACCATCTTCCTTTGCCTGTTTCTGACACTATTAACATCATCCTGCTGTTGGGTATATATCATATCCATTGTGCTAAATGGAGAAATGCTCAACCCTCCTTTCATTGGTTTATCAATGACTTTAAAACCTTTTTTTCATCTCTTAAGAAGATAAAAAAGACAGACATGCCAAAAAATTGAGTTTTGACCTCTCCCAACTTCTGCTATTCTAATTGCACCTACCGTTTTTGTTGTTTATATTTCAATGTCTCCTATTTTTGATTTCGATAGTTGTCTTGACATAAATCCCCTGTTGTTTTGTATTTGCACTTTTGTATTGTAATTAATCTTCATTTGTTTATGTACATTTTGCCATCCTCTATGAGTCTTTTTTCATGTCAATGTTAATTGCTTAATAAAAAAATAAAATAAAATAAAAATACGTGTAGCATATAGCTCAGTGGCGTGTAGACTAGCAACCGCATTTCTACCATAATATAAAACCGACATTAAATAAACGACTCACCGTCACGTAGTTGCAAGGAAAACACCCAATGGAACCCTTCGTCTGGGTTAATGGACTTGATTCAACAATATCCTTTAGTAATTTAGGAAAAACGGCAGCACAGCACAGCAAGCAATAGCAGCTACAAGATGGAGGAGTTCACCTCTGACCCGGAACTCAAAGAGTACTGTTTGTTGTCTGCTCACACAGCGCCACTCGTGGACAGTATAGGAACTGCAGGAACGAAGTACGTCTTTTTCAGTAATCATTGTTGAATGATGATAATGCATTTTTCTAGCGATGATTTCTGTCACGAGGTCATAATGCAGTGTTGTGCTGGCAGCCATCCCAACTAATAAAAATAAGATTTAAGATTAAAATAGTACATTATAGTAGTAAAATAAATACAATTATTGTGGTTTAAGGACAAGTTTGGTACCTGCATTAAGGTTAATTTCAAAAGGTACTTGTCATTTTCAGACTAAAAAACATTCTAAAAAGATGTTCTAATTCAGTGAATATGACTGGATATTTAAACAGAAAAAAATAATGAAATTAATTATTCTTTCAACTAGCAGTTTTTCAGTATGACTAAAATTCGAGGCAGTGAAGGAGGGTAACTGATAAGTGATGGCAGATGGTGGAGAGCTCGCAGGGCTGGCTTCGGTGGAGAAGCAGCAAACAACTGTGGCAGGAAATGTGACTTTCATTTCAGTGCAATGCAATGCAAAACTGGACAACAGTAGAAATCAGTAGAGTGAGAAAAACTGGCCCTGATGTCCTCCAGTAGCCTAAGCCTGATTGTAGGATGTCCCTGAACTCTCGTTACATTACAAAGTTTACAATAATAAGGAGAGCCAGCGAAATGCTTGAGGCAGGATTTGACAGGAAAAGGAGGAGATTAAGTATAAATATAAAATAAATTAATAAACAATACATAAAATACTTTGTTTTCTTAAAACGTCTGAATACAAACTGTCCCAAAACATGTTAAATAAATTCCTTTATCATCATTCATTTATACCAAGTTATTTAATTGTTACTTGTAAAAAAAATAAATATATTATTGTAAATTAGAAATGTCCCATGCTCCTGAATGCACCATAGCTTTCTGACGCTCGCGAACGCATCACACTGGTCTGAGAACGCAGCGCGGAGTAGAGGCACGTTTCTGCTTAAGACAAAGCTTTGCCGTTTGTAAAACTCATGTCGGCTGGCACGGTTTATTGTTCTGTGTGAATGACAAGAAACCACAACAAATGAGCCTGCTAATGAGCCAACAGCCAACAGGAGAAGGTCTGCATCGAAGCAGCATGGAAAATTGGTGGTATTAAAACATGATTAAATACTTCAATGTAGCATGAAAAAATAAAATATGTGAATAAAAAAGTTAAAGGCATGAGGTGAACTGTATTGATTTAAATTGAAAAATCGCTTTTTAAAGCCAAAGGGAAATGAAATATTGGGTGAAAATGTAATTCTCTAAAATTGGCACAGCTTGGATTCGAACTTTCGATCTTCTGCTTCGCAGCCCGACACCTAACCCACTCGACCAAAACACCAGTGTCATGCTCAGCCGAGCATTATTGAGAGGTCAATTGTGTTAAGAAGTGTTTTTTGCGAATTTAGTTCCAACTGTAAGTCGAAACGGCGTCAAGTACAAAAAGCCCTGATCGCGGCGTCGAGACGCACGTTTTGATATATAGTTTGTGGGGGTACAGCCTACGGTTCAGGCTGTATTAACGGTACTATAATAATAATAATAAAGAAACCCTTATTAGGTGCATAGCATAAGGCCTCCGCCATGCATTTTCAATGCATAGGCGGGCGCCTAATGAATGAATGATGAAAAAATTGCAACAGCAAGAACTACCCCCCGGCCAATACAGCACCACTCACCTGTGGGAAATGGCACTACACACCATTTTTGTCAAATGTTGAGTTCTGGGCCCAGATTTGGTGAGGCTTAGTTGCTAAAGGAGGCCGATCTGACACATGGCCTTTGGTGAGCTTTGGTGACATTAAGTATTGGCACCCTTTTTGAGGAACTTCCCAGTACAGGATTTGGACCAAACTAACAGAGTACAATCACCCGGTGATACTGGACACAACCATGTTAGTGGCTAACGCCATAGCTCTCAACTCTCACGCATTGACCGTGTGACACACGCCTTTCACTAACTTCACACGCTCACACGCAACACAAGACATTTCACACGCAAACATGGCATTTTTCACGTATAAAAATCACAAAGCCCATCTGGGCTGCGGACGACAAAACTCCGCCTTCTGCTGAGCTGTTTCGGCTTCTTTCACAACTTGTGGCCATCAGTAATTCCTGCTGCAGTTCATGTTAACAGAGCAGCAGGAAGAGTGATCAGAGTTATGAATAATTTTAGTCTTAACAGTGGTGAAAGTGAGCCGGTAAGGTCCTGTACCGCGTATGCAGGAGGGGAGGGGGGGGGGAGCTGCTTCCAGATGACGGTTCATTCAGAACCAGTCATGGCTGCACGCTGGATCATAAAAACAGTTCTGCTAACCAGATGCAGTTTAAAACGACACTTGGTCTGTTTATACGTTTCGTTTTTATTAATTCTGCATTTTTTAACTACATGCACGTATTTCTGTGCCTCCGCGCTTGCTCCTCTCCCTCCCCTCCTTTCCCTCGGAGCAGGTGCTTTCTGGGCGTCAGTGCGCCCAGAGCGCACTGACGAGAGCAATAGAGATTTGTCTGGTCAGCGCGGCGACTGACTGAGAAACCTGTCGCTGTGAAAGGTGATGAGAATGTTATAAACTGTAACAGTCTAGAAATGCATTGAGCTGAAAGGAGGGACACATCAGCAGCTGGATCGTGCGTAAAGACGCAGCGGGAACCTCTGTGTGCTTCAGTGTTGCTGCTGAGGGGATCATAAAGGCTTGATGAAACTCAGCCTGATTAACCAATCAGGTTATAGATTCACAATGATAAACAACCCATAGATGAATGTGTAACAGTATAATAATTCGGTCAATAATTAAAATCTACTTAATTTTATTCAGTATTATTTGAACAATTGTGTATTATTTTTGTTTTAATCCATTAACTGAACAAAAAAGTATTAATATGTCTCTTTCTCTTTTTAACACAAGTAATACATGTCTACTTCATTGTCTGGTGGGATAAAAATGAGATGGAGTTGACTCCACCGGCTCTTCCAGGGTCCGGTTAGCCCCGCCCCCAAACAAGCCCCGCCCCCAAATTAGCATAATCTTACTCCTAACTTTTGATAAAAGTTGAGAGGTCTGCTAACGCTTAGCATGTTGCTAACCGGAAGTAGCTCTAGGAAGGTCTCACTAACTTCTGCTTCACAGTGGTTGTACTTCCTTTAGTAGTTTGTAATGCCTTTAACATTTTTATTCACATATTTAATTTTTTCATGCTACACTGAAGTATTTAATCATGTTTTAATAACACCAATTTTCCATGCTGCTTGGATGCAGACCTTCCCCTGTCGGCTGGTTTTGACGAAGACAAATCCTTTTCACACTCATAAGATTTGATTTAACATCCCCAAGTGATAAAAGCCTACGACCAAGGAACTCGGAAGCTTTGCCTTTGACGGTTACGCGCACCACCAGGCGGGCGCCTTCTTCAACTTCTTCAGAAGTTGAACGTTTCTAGTTATTATTATTATTATTATAGTACCGTCAATACAGCCCGAACCGTAGGCTGTACCCCCACAAACTATATATCAAAACGTGCGTCTCGACGCCGCGATCAGGGCTTTTTGTACTTGACGCCGTTTTGACTTACAGTTGGAACAGAATTCGCAAAAAACACTTCTTAACACAATTGACCTCTCAATAATGCTCGGCTGAGCACGACACTGGTGTTTTGGTCGAGTGGGTTAGGTGTCGGGCTGCAAAGCAGAAGATCGTAGGTTCGACTCCAAGCTGTGCCAATTTCAGAGAATTACATTTTCACCCAATATTTCATTTCCCTTTGGCTTTAGAAAACGATTTTTTCATTTAAATCATTAGCCAGATTAATTTATTCAGCATATATCTTAAATATACCAAATACAATATTTCATTTCCCTTTGGCTTTAAAAAACGATTTTTTCATTTAAATCAATAGCCAGATTAATTTATCCAGCATATATCTTAAATATACCAAATACAATATTTCATTTCCCTTTGGCTTTAAAAAACGATTTTTTTCATTTAAATCAATAGCCAGATTAATTTATCCAGCATATATCTTAAATATACCAAATAGTACAATAAAACAATCAAATTCATCACAATCTCTTTAATCTTACATATGAAAAGTTATCCCTCGAGCCCTGACGTCAATAGTCCGTCGATTTAAACAAAAATACGCCGCACAGTGCTGGGGTATGGTTAGTGTGTTCAGCTTGAATCAGCAGGTTAGGGTAGCAGGTCGACCGCCCCAAGATGGCGGTCGTATTCAAATTCATCACAATCTCTTTAATCTTACATATGAAAAGTTATCCCTCGAGCCCTGACGTCAATAGCCCGTCGATTTAAACACAAATACGCCGCACAGTGCTGGGGTATCGTTAGTGTGTTCAGCTTGAATCAGCAGGTTAGGGTAGCAGGTCGACCGCCCCAAGATGGCGGCCGTATTCAAATTCATCACAATCTCTTTAATCTTACATATGAAAAGTTATCCCTCGAGCCCTGACGTCAATAGTCCGTCGATTTAAACAAAAATACGCCGCACAGTGCCGGGGTATGGTTAGTGTGTTCAGCTTGAATCAGCAGGTTAGGGTAGCAGGTCGACCGCCCCAAGATGGCGGCCGTATTCAAATTCATCACAATCTCTTTAATCTTACACATGAAAAGTTATCCCTCGAGCCCTGACGTCAATAGTCCGTCGATTTAAACAAAAATACGCCGCACAGTGCCGGGGTATGGTTAGTGTGTTCAGCTTGAATCAGCAGGTTAGGGTAGCAGGTGGACCGCCCCAAGATGGCGGCCGTAATTCGAGGGGCGCTGTGTATTATTCAGAGCAGACAAGCAGTACTCTTTGAGTTCCGGGTCAGAGGTGAACTCCTCCATCTTGTGGCTTGCTGTGCTGTGCTGTGCTGCCGTTTTTCCTAAATTACTGAAGGATATTGTTGAATGAAGTCCAATTTACCCAGACGAAGGGTGTTCCATTGGGTGTTTTCCTTGCAACTACGTGACGGTGAGTCGTTTATTTAATGTTGGTTTTATATTATGGTAGAAATTCGGTGGCTAGGCTACACGGCACTGAGGGATGGAAGAGCTGCATGAAGCTGACACCCCACCCACAGAAAAAACTCCGTTAAATAGACGGAATGGTTAGTGCTTCGCTTGTGCAGGTTTGTGCCGTTAAAATTAGCGTTTGTGCTGTTTTGGTTTTGAAGATATTAAAGAATATTTGTTAAGGTCATCCAGAATTCACCATCTCCCCATTTTGCTTCGAATCCGATCAAACTGGGCTACTTTTTTTAGTGCTTCGTTTGTGCAGGTTTGTGCCGTTAAAATTATCGTTTGTGCTGCTTTGGTTTCGGAGATATTATGAATTTTAATTTCAACCGATGACGTCATCCCAGCCCGCCGCTTCAAAATAAAGTGCTACGGTAAATCATACGTTATTGCCGTCACTGGAAAAAACGTAAGTCTTTTTAATATATTTCTACTGATAAATCAGTAACATTACTATGAAGTTGTGTCATCTACCGAGCCTCCCCCCCTACAGCATTCTTATAAAATGATTTATATATTCCTGCTTATTGGCAAAGATCTCTTGGGACACATGTTTTTGTTTGTTTTTTTTAGTTTCCTGACTGAGGGGAGAGGCTGAAACAGTCTCTGTGCAGGATGGCTGGCGTCCTTAATGATGTTCCTCATTTGTGTAAAAAGATGTGGTCAGATCTACCTTTTGGTCTCAACACTTTTCTCAAGAATGCAGTTATTAATTTTATATTTTTCTTTTATCATGCAAGTTGTTTTAGCTGCTATTGTAAAATGTGTGTTATATTGTTTTGTACTTTATTCCTGAATAGATATTGCGATTTATTTTGTCTCATTTAAAGAACTTTACTTTAGATAGCAATGTCAAGTGACATTGCCAAAAAAAGGCATTTCATTTATTAGAATGTTCAACTGTTTTCATAAAGTCTATTTTTCCTAATCAGAAGGGTTTATTCTTCTTCGAGAGTATAATGTTTATAACATTTTCAAACAATAACTTGGTTGTAGTTGATCTTAGTAGTCATAGTTCATTACTCCTCTGAATTAATTAGAATAGCAAACCTTTATTGCTCTACAATAGGGAGATTTGGGGGTGTCTGCACCTAAGAAAAGGGCAATTAAAGTATACAGGCTTATATAACACAGAAAACATACCCAAACTAAAATCAATAACAGAAAAACTGCAAAAAATAAATCACACTGGTCAGCCTATAAAGTATAACAACACTGTAAGGAACGATCTCCTAAAACGTTCCTTTGTCCACCTAAGCTAAACCTTTAATTAGGCTGAAGGACCATTCCACTTTTTATTGGCTTTATGCATGAAGTGGGAAATATTGTTCAACTATGAATATATTGACTGAGATCAGCGTGGCCCACCGCGACCCGAGTCATTGGATTAGAACGGGAGAAAATAAAAAATTATTATAAAAAAATACAAAGTACAGTAGGACAAATAGTGACTCGTGTGTATTTCACTGCTCTTTTGACTGAGGCGCTGCGTCCGTGACTCCGCTCTGTAGCGTTTTTTTCTTCTAAAGCCCGCGGTGCAGGTGAGTTTTTTTTGGGAGAACACATTTTTATCGGTAGTTGTCACTCTTTTTTCAAAAAAGATTCTTATAAACCGACACGCCACCTGATGAGAACTGTAATGAACGGCTCATCAATGCAAATCCGTGAAGCAGCGAGACCGTGAAAGGTGAACCGCAATATGGCGAGGGTTCACTATATATATATATATATATATGTATATATATATATATATATATGCTGTTTATTCACTAATGTCTAACAACAACTTTGTATCTCCTAGTATTAGAAAACTTACATTCTGATCAAAAATATAAACAATGTCTTTTCATCTTGCTTGTGAAAAGTTATCCCTCGAGCCCTGACATAAATAATCCCTCGATTTAAACAAAAATGAGCTGCACAGTGCTGAGGCATCATTAGTGTGTCAGCTTGAATCAGCAGGATTAGGTATCAAGTCGACCGCCCCAAGGTGGCGCCCGTAATTCCTGCGCAGCGACAGTCAATGCGGGGTCTACTCTTATATTATGTCTATGGACACAACCATGTTAGCGGCTAAAGCTTAGCATGTTGCTAACCGGAAGTAGCTCTAGGAAGGTCTCACCAACTTCTGCTTCACAGAGTTTGTATTTCCTTTAGTAGTTTGTAATGCCTTTAACATTTTTATTCACATATTTCATTTTTTCATGTTACATTGAAGTATTTAATCATGTTTTAATAACACCAATTTTCCATGCTGCTTGGATGCAGACCTTCTCCTGTCGACTGTTTTTTTTGGGGAGGCTTAGTTGCTAAAGGAGGCCGATCTGACACATGGCCTTTGGTGAGCTTTGGTGACATTAAGTATTGGCACACTTTTTGAGGAACTTCCCAGTACAGGATTTGGACCAAACTAACAGAGTACAATCACCCGGTGATACTGGACACAACCATGTTAGCAGCTAACGCTTAACATGTTGCTAACCGGAAGTAGCTCTAGGAAGGTCTCACCAACTTCTGCTTTACAGAGTTTGTACTTCCTTTAGTAGTTTGTAATGCCTTTAACATTTTTATTCACATATTTCATTTTTTCATGTTACATTGAAGTATTTAATCATGTTTTAATAACACCAATTTTCCATGCTGCTTGGATGCAGACCTTCTCCTGTCGGCTGGTTTTGACGAAGACAAATCCTTTTCACACTCAGAAGATTTGATTTAAAATCCCCAAGCGATAAAAGCCTACGACCAAGGAACTCGGAAGCTTTGCCTTTGACGGTTACGCGCACCACCAGGCGGGCGCCTTCTTCAACTTCTTCAGAAGTTGAACGTTTCTAGTTAGGCGCCCGCCTATGCATTGAAAATGCATGGCGGAGGCCTTATGCTATGCACCTAATAAGGGTTTCTTTATTATTATTATTATTATTATTATAGTACCGTTAATACAGCCCGAACCGTAGGCTGTACCCCCACAAACTATATATCAAAACGTGCGTCTCGACGCCGCGATCAGGGCTTTTTGTACTTGACGCCGTTTTGACTTACAGTTGGAACAGAATTCGCAAAAAACACTTCTTAACACAATTGACCTCTCAATATTGCTCGGCTGAGCACGACACTGGTGTTTTGGTCGAGTGGGTTAGGTGTCGGGCTGCGAAGCAGAAGATCGTAGGTTCGACTCCAAGCTGTGCCAATTTCAGAGAATTACATTTTCACCCAATATTTCATTTCCCTTTGGCTTTAAAAAACGATTTTTTCATTTAAATCATTAGCCAGATCAATTTATTCAGCATATATCTTAAATATACCAAATACAATATTTCATTTCCCTTTGGCTTTAAAAAACGATTTTTTCATTTAAATCAATAGCCAGATTAATTTATCCAGCATATATCTTAAATATACCAAATACAATATTTCATTTCCCTTTGGCTTTAAAAAACGATTTTTTTTTCATTTAAATCAATAGCCAGATTAATTTATCCAGCATATATCTTAAATATACCAAATAGTACAATAAAACAATCAAATTCATCACAATCTCTTTAATCTTACATATGAAAAGTTATCCCTCGAGCCCTGACGTCAATAGTCCGTCGATTTAAACAAAAATACGCCGCACAGTGCTGGGGTATCGTTAGTGTGTTCAGCTTGAATCAGCAGGTTAGGGTAGCAGGTCGACCGCCCCAAGATGGCGGCCGTATTCAAATTCATCACAATCTCTTTAATCTTACATATGAAAAGTTATCCCTCGAGCCCTGACGTCAATAGTCCGTCGATTTAAACAAAATACGCCGCACAGTGCCGGGGTATGGTTAGTGTGTTCAGCTTGAATCAGCAGGTTAGGGTAGAAGGTGGACCGCCCCAAGATGGCGGCCGTAATTCGAGGGGCGCTGTGTATTATTTAGAGCAGACAAGCAGTACTCTTTGAGTTCCGGGTCAGAGGTGAACTCCTCCATCTTGTGGCTTGCTGTGCTGTGCTGTGCTGCCGTTTTTCCTAAATTACTGAAGGATATTGTTGAATCAAGTCCAATTTACCCAGACGAAGGGTGTTCCATTGGGTGTTTTCCTTGCAACTACGTAACGGTGAGTCGTTTATTTAATGTCGGTTTTATATTATGGTAGAAATGCGGTGGCTAGGCTACACGGCACTGAGGGATGGAAGAGCTGCATGAAGCTGACACCCCACCCACAGAAAAAACTCCGTTAAATAGACGGAATGGTTAGTGCTTCGCTTGTACAGGTTTGTGCCGTTAAAATTAGTGTTTGTGCTGTTTTGGTTTTGAAGATATTAAAGAATATTTGTTAAGGTCATCCAGAATTCACCATCTCCCCATTTTGCTTCGAATCCGATCAAACTGGGCTACTTTTTTTAGTGCTTCGTTTGTGCAGGTTTGTGCCGTTAAAATTATCGTTTGTGCTGCTTTGGTTTCGGAGATATTATGAATTTTAATTTCAACCGATGACGTCATCCCAGCCCGCCGCTTCAAAATAAAGTGCTACGGTAAATCATATGTTATTGCCGTCACTGGAAAAAACGTAAGTCTTTTTAATATATTTCTACTGATAAATCAGTAACATTACTATGAAGTTGTGTCATCTACCGAGCCTCCCCCCACCCCACCCCCCCTACAGCATTCTTATAAAATGATTTATATATTCCTGCTTATTGGCAAAGATCTCTTGGGACACATGTTTTTGTTTGTTTTTTTAGTTTCCTGACTGAGGGGAGAGGCTGGAACAGTCTCTGTGCAGGATGGCTGGCGTCCTTAATGATGTTCCTCATTTGTGTAAAAAGATGTGGTCAGATCTACCGTTTGGTCTCAACACTTTTCTCAAGAAAGCAGTTATTAATTTTATATTTTTCTTTTATCATGCAAGTTGTTTTAGCTGCTATTGTAAAATGTGTGTTATATTGTTTTGTACTTTATTCCTGAATAAATATTGCGATTTATTTTGTCTCATTTAAAGAACTTTACTTTAGATAGCAATGTCAAGTGACATTGCCAAAAAAGGCATTTCATTTATTAGAATGTTCAACTGTTTTCATAAAGTCTATTTTTCCTAATCAGAAGGGTTTATTCTTCTTCGAGAGTATAATGTTTATAACATTTTCAAACAATAACTTGGTTATAGTTGATCTTAGTAGTCATAGTTCATTACTCCTCTGAATTAATTAGAATAGCAAACCTTTATTGCTCTACAATAGGGAGATTTGGGGGTGTCTGCACCTAACAAAAGGGCAATTAAAGTATACAGGCTTATATAATGCAGAAAACATACCCAAACTAAAATCAATAACAGAAAAACTGCAAAAAATAAATCACACTGGTCAGCCTATAAAGTATAACAACACTGTAAGGAACGATCTCCTAAAACGTTCCTTTGTCCACCTAAGCTAAACCTTTAATTAGGCTGAAGGACCATTCCACTTTTTATTGGCTTTATGCATGAAGTGGGAAATATTGTTCAACTATATCAGCTGAAAGTATAAAGCATATAGATTGAATTAGAAATGCCTGAAAATATAGACCAATTTGGTTTGTTGTGTATTGAGCTCAGCACAAAATATCAAAAACCTAACGCTCCCCAAAAACTATTGGGCTGCAAATCTTAATGAAAACTTTATTTTATTTTATTCCAAGGTTGTTGTTGCACAAACAAAGCACTGAAAAAGTAGCCCACTGTGGTTTGCTTTGGATCCAGCTCAGCACCAGCAAAGAAAGAAAAACGTAGCACTTTATTTTGAAGCGGCGGTCTGGGATGACGTCATGGGCTGAAATTAAAATTCATAATATCTCCGAAACCATAGTAGCACAAACGTTAATTTTAACGGCACAAAGATGCACAAACACAGCCCTAAAGAAGTTGACCACTCTGGTTTGCTTTGGCTCCAGCTCAGCACCAGCAAAGGAATAACAATGTAGCGCTTTATTTTGCAGCGGCGACCTGTGGTGACGTCACCGGCCGGAATTAAAACTTATATTATCTGCGAAACCAAAGCAGCATAAACGCTAATTTTAACGGCACAAACCTGCACAAACGAAGCACTAAAGAAGTTGACCAGCTTGGTTGGATTCAAAGCAAAATGATGGGATGGTGAACTCTAGATGAACTTAACAAATATTCTTTAATATCTTCAAAACCAAAACAGCACAAACGCTAATTTTAACGGCACAAATGTGCACAAACCAAGCACTAACCATTCCGTCTATTTAACTGAGTTTTTTCTGTGAGTGGGGTGTCAGCATCTGACACATGGCCTTTTGTGAGCTTTGGTGACATTAAGTATTGGCACCCTTTTTGAGGAACTTCCCAGTACAGGATTTGGACCAAACTAACAGAGTACAATCACCCGGTGATACTGGACACAACCATAGACATATAAGAGTAGACCCCGCATCGACCGCTCTCGCCTATAGGCGCTGACGAGATTTAGGGGCGCCATCTTGGGGCGGTCGACAACTCCGCTCAGTCTAATGTGTTAACCAGGTGCAGAATCAATTTTAATCAACTATAACTCGTTTAATCTTGAACTAATTTTCACATTTGTTTAGCTTAAAACTTTAAAACTATAGCTATTATAACAAATGGTCCAGTGCGTTTAAATAATCTTAGTGGGGTTAAAAGTAATAGAATATTCTGACATGATGTATGTATGTTTATGTATGCTATATAAACAAACACATTTGTACATGTACATATGTACATATACTTCCCAAAAAGAACCCGTGATGGGCGAAATCTGTAAAGTAGTAACCTTTATTTTTTTTTACAATTATTATATACAATTAAATACACTATAGTATATTGAAACCATAGAACAAAACCTTTTTACCGGCCCAAGCATTTGTTTAACAAATGAAAGTACTATATAAACGTTTTTTTTATTATTATTTACAAATAAGCTGTAAAATAATAATTTTAATCAATACGAACTGAAGGCTTCAAATTGCGGAGATCAGCGTGGCCCACCGCGACCCGAGTCATTGGATTAGAACGGGAGAAAATTAAAAATTATTATAAAAAAAATACAAAGTACAGTAGGACAAATAGTGACTCGTGTGTATTTCACTGCTCTTTTGACTGAGGCGCTGCATCCGTGACTCCGCTCTGTAGCGTTTTTTTCTTCTAAAGCCCGCGGTGCAGGTGAGTTTTTTTTTGGGGGGGAAGAACACATTTTTATCGGTAGTTGTCACTCTTTTTTCAAAAAGATTCTTATAAACCGACACGCCACCTGATGAGAACTGTAATGAACGGCTCATCAATGCAAATCCGTGAAGCAGCGAGACCGTGAAAGGTGAACCGCAATATAGCGAGGGTTCACTATATATATATATATATATATATATATATATATTATATTATATTATATATATTATATTATATTATATATGCTGTTTATTCACTAATGTCTAACAACAACTTTGTATCTCCTAGTATTAGAAAACTTACATTCTGATCAAAAATATAAACAATGTCTTTTCATCTTGCTTGTGAAAAGTTATCCCTCGAGCCCTGACATAAATAATCCCTCGATTTAAACAAAAATGAGCCGCACAGTGCTGAGGCATCATTAGTGTGTCAGCTTGAATCAGCAGGATTAGGTATCAAGTCGACCGCCCCAAGGTGGCGCCCGTAATTCCTGCGCAGCGACAGTCAATGCGGGGTCTACTCTTATATTATGTCTATGGACACAACCATGTTAGCGGCTAACGCTTAGCATGTTGCTAACCGGAAGTAGCTCTAGGAAGGTCTCACCAACTTCTGCTTCACAGAGTTTGTACTTCCTTTAGTAGTTTGTAATGCCTTTAACATTTTTATTCACATATTTCATTTTTTCATGTTACATTGAAGTATTTAATCATGTTTTAATAACACCAATTTTCCATGCTGCTTGGATGCAGACCTTCTCCTGTCGACTGTTTTTTTTTGGGGAGGCTTAGTTGCTAAATGAGGCCGATCTGACACATGGCCTTTGGTGAGCTTTGGTGACATTAAGTATTGGCACCCTTTTTGAGGAACTTCCCAGTACAGGATTTGGACCAAACTAACAGAGTACAATCACCCGGTGATACTGGACACAACCATGTTAGCGGCTAACGCTTAACATGTTGCTAACCGGAAGTAGCTCTAGGAAGGTCTCACCAACTTCTGCTTCACAGAGTGTGTACTTCCTTTAGTAGTTTGTAATGCCTTTAACATTTTTATTCACATATTTCATTTTTTTCATGTTACATTGAAGTATTTAATCATGTTTTAATAACACCAATTTTCCATGCTGCTTGGATGCAGACCTTCTCCTGTCGGCTGGTTTTGACGAAGACAAATCCTTTTCACACTCAGAAGATTTGATTTAAAATCCCCAAGCGATAAAAGCCTACGACCAAGGAACTCGGAAGCTTTGCCTTTGACGGTTACGCGCACCACCAGGCGGGCGCCTTCTTCAACTTCTTCAGAAGTTGAACGTTTCTAGTTATTATTATTATTAGGCGCCCGCCTATGCATTGAAAATGCATGGCGGAGGCCTTATGCTATGCACCTAATAAGGGTTTCTTTATTATTATTATTATAGTACCGTTAATACAGCCCGAACCGTAGGGTCTACCCCCACATACTATATATCGAAACGTTGGTCTCGACGCCGCGATCAGGGCTTTTTGTACTTGACGCGGTTTCGACTTACATTTGGAACAAAATTCGCAAAAAAACACTTCTTAACACAATTGACCTCTCAATAAAGCTCGGCTGAGCACGACACTGGTGTTTTGGTCGAGTGGGTTAGGTGTCGGGCTGCAAAGCAGAAGATCGAAAGTTCGAATCCAAGCTGTGCCAATTTTAGAGAATTACATTTTCACCCAATATTTCATTTCCCTTTGGCTTTAAAAAACGATTTTTCAATTTAAATCAATACAGTTCACCTCATGCCTTTAACTTTTTTATTCACATATTTTATTTTTTCATGCTACATTGAAGTATTTAATCATGTTTTAATAACACCAATTTTCCATGCTGCTTCGATGCAGACCTTCTCCTGTTGGCTGTTGGCTCATTAGCAGCCTCATTTGTTGTGGTCTCTTGTCATTCACACAGAACAATAAACCGTGCCAGCCGACATGACTTTTACAAACGGCAAAGCTTTGTCTTAGGCAGTAACGTGCCTCTACTACTCCGCGCTGCGTTCTCAGACCAGTGTGATGCGTTCCCGAGCGTCAGAAAGCTGCATTCAGGAGCATGGGACATTTCTAATTTACAATAATATATATATTTTTTTACAAGTAACAATTAAATAACTTGAACAACTGGTATAAATGAATGATGATAAAGGAATTTATTTAACATGTTTTGGGACAGTTTGTATTCAGACGTTTTAAGAAAACATTAAAGTATTTTATGTATTGTTTATTAATTTATTTTATATTATACTTAATCTCCTCCTTTTCCTGTATAATCCTGCCTCAAGCATTTCGCTGGCTCTCCTTATTATTGTAAACTTTGTAATGTAACGAGAGTTCAGGGACATCCTACAATCAGGCTTAGGCTACTGGAGGACATCAGGGCCAGTTTTTCTCACTCTACTGATTTCTACTGTTCTCCAGTTTTGCATTGCATTGCATTGAAACGAAAGTCACATTTCCTGCCACAGTTGTTTGCTGCTTCTCCACCGAAGCCAGGCCTGCAAGCTCTCCACCATCAGCCATCACTTATCAGTTACCCTCCTTCACTGCCTTGAATTTTAGTCATACTCAAAAACTGCTAGTTGAAAGAATAATTAATTTCATTATTATTTTCTGTTTAAATATCCAGTCATATTCACTGAATTAGAACATCTTTTTAGAATGTTTTTTAGTCTGAAAATGACAAGTACCTTTTGAAATTAACCTTAATGCAGGTACCAAACTTGTCCTTAAACCACAATAATTGTATTTATTTTACTACTATAATGTACTATTTTAATCTTAAATCTTATTTTTATTAGTTGGGATGGCTGCCAGCACAACACTGCATTATGTCCTCGTGACAGAAATCCTCGCTAGAAAAATGCATTATCATCATTCAACAATGATTACTGAAAAAGACGTACTTCGTTCCTGCAGTTCCTATACTGTCCACGAGTGGCGCTGTGTGAGCAGACAACAAGCAGTACTCTTTGAGTTCCGGGTCAGAGGTGAACTCCTCCGTCTTGTGGCTGCTATTGCTTGCTGTGCTGTGCTGTGCTGCCGTTTTTCCTAAATTACTGAAGGATATTGTTGAATCAAGTCCAATTTACCCAGACGAAGGGTGTTCCATTGGGTGTCAGTGCTGAACATGACATGAGAGTGAGGATTTTCGGTAAGTTGATTTCTCCTCCGCTGCGCACACACACACACACACACACACACACACACACACACACACACACACACACACACACACACACACACGTATACATATAAACTGTAGGACCCGACAGAGTTTGCCCTGGAAATAAGTACGGCTGGATTCCGTCAAAAGTCCGGTTTCTGTCAAGAAACTCTTCTAAAAAAATCCATATCGCTATCAGATGATGATAGCTCCACGCAAGGACGTGAAGAGACTGTTGGAGGGGCAGGTGCTCAAAGTTAAAAGAGGGAACATGGAGCACGGATTTAAAACACGATACAGAAACACACCTTTATGGGGTTCCGATTGTACCAAAAATAAGCAGATGTAATATGTCTAGATGTTGTGTTGTTGTTGCATATGTGTTGTCTGCATATGTAAAAGTTGCACATGTATTTGTTGTATTGTAGATGTAGCATATGTCTATATTGCACATGTCTGTTGTATATGTCTATGTTGCACATGTCTGTTGTATATGTCTATGTTGCACATGTCTGTTGTATATGTCTATGTTGCATATGTCTATGTTGCACATGTCTATGTTATATATGTCTATGTTGCTCATGTAGATGTTGCATATGTCTATGTTGCACATGTCTATGTTGCACATGTCTATGTTGCACATGTCTATGTTGCACATGTCTATGTTATATATGTCTATGTTGCACATGTAGATGTTGCATATGTCTAGGTTGCACGTCTATCTGGTATTGTGTTGTTAAGTCACTGTGATCTTGCCAGTTCGTGTGCAGTAAACTAACCTACACCTTGTAGTTGTTTTATGATGTTGTTGCCACCTGTTGTTGGTTCACGTAATTGTCTGCACGTCTGTAGCTTCCGTCATTGGTTAATGTTATTGCTCTCAGGGAGCAGGGAGACCCCAGAGCCTCTGATTAAAAAAGGGTGGCATTTTGATCATTTTAAACATCAAAATACAATATTATTGTGGCCTATTATTCAAGTGCACCCTTTTTATAAATTATGGGTTGCATTTTGTTAGAGTCCTCCAAGGATAATTATGTATTGTCAGTTGATAATATAAATAACTTTCATGAAACTGCACCGTTAGCGTCCATTGGTTTATTACGCCCCCTAGTGTCTGAAAAAAGTTTTGGTTGAGCTACGATTAAAACAACCCGGCGATCCAGACAGTAGATACCATGTAAAGCACTTTGAATCCTGCCAGTGCGAGCACACATTTATTCACGGGCCATTGGCGGACCCCTTTGGTTTTATTTTAAAGTTTTAAGCCTATAAATGTACCCCCCCCCCATTATTATCCCAAAGCGATTTGCGCCAGGCCCCCTCCTTCCTCCTTTGCTGTCCTAATTAATGCCTGAAGTAAATACCAGGAGATTTGTGGAAATCTAATCATTTTGGAGCTATTGATAATGAAAAAACATTTTTGTATTTTTTTTAAACAAACAGTTAGACAACAGAAAATGTACTTCCACTGTTAATGATGGCGAGGGGAACAGGCAACAAGCACCAACGACAAGGACCAGCGACATGAACCAACAACAACGACCAACAGCATATACCAACAGCTGAGAGCAATGACATAAACCAAGTTACAGACGTGCAGACAATTACACGAACCAACAACAGGGGGCAACAGCATCATAAAACAACTGCAAGGTGTAGGTTAGTTTACTGCACATGAACTGGCAAGATCACAGTGACTTAGCAACACAATAGCAGATAGACATGTGCAACATCTACATGTGCAACATAGACATGTGCAACATAGATATATATAACATAGACATGTGCAACATAGATATGTATAACATAGACATATGCAACATAGACATATGCAACATAGACATGTGCAACATAGACATATGGTACATAGACATGTGCTACATCTATATATACAACAAATACATGTGCAACTTCTACATATGCAGACAACACATATGCAACAACAACACAACATCTAGACATATTACATCTGCTTATTTTTGGTACAATCGGAACCCCATACACCTTGCTATACAACCGGCTGAACTGTACCAACCCTTACTATAAAGAATGTAACATGGAATCAAGGGCGTAGGTTTGATTTGAACTTTGGTAGGGACACTATTGGTCCAAAGCTTCATTGGTCCTACACAATATGCATGCTCCTATTTTTTGATGCTTGATTTGAGCATTAGGATGCGTTTTGCCTGTCTAAAAAGAAAAGGCAGCATTATTTGCTACATTTATACAAATTTTATAAGCACGACACACACTATATGCTGTTTGTTTATCTTTAAAGCATTACAGGATCTGATCAATGTCGAATTGGGACTTTTTCCCACTTTGAAAAAGTTTGCATTTGAACTTACCAGCAACAGAGACAGATGGTAAATACGTGCCTATTAAACCAAATATATTCAAAAAATGTCTGTTGTCTAGATATATCCTGTATTTTATTTTGAAGATATAGAAATGTGCAGAGATAAACCCCACCCTTATTCTTTTTTTAAATCTAAGAAACTCTGTCAGCATCATAAAACACAGCAAAATTATACATTCAAGGGACTGCAAATAAATGTATTGTATTTACTTTGCACTGGAAGTAGAAGTGTCACTGACACTGACATTATTTCAAATTTTAAATTCAAACTTCAACAAATGTACAACTGCACTGTAGTTACTCTTTTTAGCCCATTTCATGTAATTTATCTTAACATTCCAAACACATTTCTTACATCATATATCTGAAGTGTAGATAACAGCTTCTCCTTACCTACATCCTCTCAGACAACTAATTATTTTCCTAACAATAGTGAGATTTCAATGTTTAAATGTGCAGTAAATCTTAATACATAAGGAGCATGGAGGACCCAATACTATACTTTAAGTAAGATTAGTGACACTAAAACTGATCTGTTACATGAGTGGTTGTCCATTTCATTATTGAAATGAGAACATATTAATATACTATTGGGATATACTAGTAAGACTATTAAAGAACAGCAGATTAATCTTTAAGATATGTAAAGGCCTATATTAAATTAATTTTGCAACCACATCAATAGATTAAATATTTTTTTCTTTTTGTCTTATTAAAATTGGTGGGGGTGTCAGCGACGTTGCAGCGTAAACAGGGGCGTAATGCAGCCGCTGTCGGGTGAACATTATTGCACACTGATAGCGCAAAGAAAACTAAAATGATGCGGCGTGCTGCTGCTGCAGCACATTGACTCTGCTTCTCCCGGCACCGTCTAGCGATCACCACCTCCCCTCCGCCGCTATTTAAGTAGAACAATGACCAGTGCAAAATTAAGTTCTATTTACCGAAGATGAAGTGTAGACTGCACATTCTGTTGTAGTATGATGGCTCCCACAGTCCATTGAGATTGTCTGCCTGCATCCTTTTCATGGATATTATTAATTTCTTTCTTCTTTCCTCGTCCTTTGGTAAATGACAGAAACGTACATCCGACGATTTGGAATGCCTCTGTGTGCAACCGGGAGCACAACAAGTCGTAGACATTTAGATTCCAAAAATAAACTAACTAAAAGTACGTTCTAAATCACCCGTTTTGTAATGATAGTAGACGGGAACAGTTCTGCTTTTGCCTACCCGCGGGACCCGGATGTAGCGCGGACGTCACGCATGACGTCACACGTGAACTGGTCTATAGTGCATCGTGACAAACAGAGCGTTGGGACTTGCTCACCAGCGGGTCCGCTGAGTGACATCACAAAATGGGAGGTGACAGTACTATTCTGGAACAAGATGGGTTCCTCCACATAAACATGATTAAAAGAAAATTATTCTTAACTAAAAAAACATAATTTATTGCACAGTATGTAGTAGTTTTATATTTAAAGTACTTTCAGCAGTTTGATTTCTGATTTTGACCAGACTTCTCCTTTAAGCAGAAACGTGCCTCTACTCAGCGCTGGTTCTCAGACCAGTGTGATGCGTTCGCGAGCGTCAGAAAGCTATGGTGCATTCAGGAGAATAAGACATTTCTAATTTACAAGGAAAGGCACATAAAACCAAACACAGCCCGAACCGTAGGGTCTACCCCCACAAACTATATATCAAAACGTGCGTCTCGATGCCGTGAAGTGTGCTATTTGTACTTCACTCCATTTCCAGTTACCATGGCAACGAAATTAGCGAAAAACCACTATTGCCTGTTTAAAGTTTGTTCTGTTTTTTTCAGTTAATAAATATGTTTATGTCAATGTCAGAAGTGCCTTTTTGGGGCTAAAGACAAAATAACCAAAGCTGTTGATCTGTGATCGACAGTACTCCATTGCAAAAAGTTATATATTACAATATACATGCTAAATTATGGGAAAACCACAAGGAAAGCAACTTAAAAAATCCAAATAAACAACAAATGTAACAAAACAGAAAAAGCAGTGCAAGCCTCTAAGTAAACTAGGAGTTTATTTCACAAGTGCACAATGATAGAAAAAGGCTTCTTTTAAAAATGTTGCCAACTTTGGAACAGTGCTTGTAATGGTTTCATTCTAGGGCCCCACAATTCCTAGCAATGCAAGGGAGAACCACCCATGCAGATAAAGACAGCAAACATTGAAAATGGAAACATAAGCTTGTTGTTGCTAAGTATCTGGTTGCTACAACTTCCAGAAGGTTTAGGTTTTGTTTGTGTCACATGAACATATTTAAATATTATGTTGAGCACACCTTTTTGTTATATGTTACCCATAAACACATTGAATCTGGTACAGAAATGTCCAGTGCTGAAATGGCTGCAGACTTTCCGGGCTGGGCTCTATAGTCACCACAGGTGCTGTCCAGTGCCTAATCCAATGAGACTGAGTGCTAATGGAGGTAAGGCCCTGTCTTAAGTTTTGACCCGTGGCAAAAGGTTAAATACTAAAATATTGGAAAATCTTGGGGTATTTGTCTTACCTTCCACAGTGTCAGCACACTGATTCAATTGGTTTTAGTGTCTTCCCTGTGTTGTTTTCTGATGTTTCTTTAATGACAACAGTTTACATAGAAGACAGACATTTTGCCTTCCTGCACACAAATCTTTTTTCAAACACTTGTATCAAACCTCTGCTTAAGAAGAACCTCTAAAAACATTTGATTTAAAATCCCCAAGCAATAAAAGCCTACAACCAAGGATAATTTTTAACAACCAAAGATATTTGAAATAAGCAGCATCCGATCTGAACAGCTTACAATTTCCTTTCCACCACATACAGAGAGAGACACATTTATAATTCTTACAAGCTCTTAACAGATATACCTTACACCCTACAAAAGCTCAGCCTAACCAACACTCAGAAGCTTTGCCTTTAACGGTTACGCACACCACCAGGCGGGCGCCTTCTTCAACTTCTTCAGAAGTTGAACGTTTCTAGTTATTATTATTATTATTATAGTACCGTTAATACAGCCCGAACCGTAGGCTGTACCCCCACAAACTATATATCAAAACGTGCGTCTCGACGCCGCGATCAGGGCTTTTTGTACTTGACGCCGTTTTGACTTACAGTTGGAACAGAATTCGCAAAAAACACTTCTTAACACAATTGACCTCTCAATAATGTTCGGCTGAGCACGACACCAGTGTTTTGGTCGAGTGGGTTAAGTGTCGGGCTGCAAAGCAGAAGATCGTAGGTTCGACTCCAAGCTGTGCCAATTTCAGAGAATTACATTTTCAATATTTCATTTCCCTTTGGCTTTAAAAAACGATTTTTTTCATTTAAATCAATAGCCAGATTAATTTATCTAGCATATATCTTAAATATACCAAATAGTACAATAAAACAATCAAATTCATCACAATCTCTTTAATCTTACATATGAAAAGTTATCCCTTGAGCCCTGACGTCAATAGTCCGTCGATTTAAACAAAAATACGCCGCACAGTGCTGGGGTATCGTTAGTGTGTTCAGCTTGAATCAGCAGGTTAGGGTAGCAGGTGGACCGCCCCAAGATGGCGGCCGTATTCAAATTCATCACAATCTCTTTAATCTTACATATGAAAAGTTATCCCTCGAGCCCTGACGTCAATAGTCCGTCGATTTAAACAAAAATACGCCGCACAGTGCCGGGGTATGGTTAGTGTGTTCAGCTTGAATCAGCAGGTTAGGGTAGCAGGTGGACCGCCCCAAGATGGCGGCCGTATTCAAATTCATCACAATCTCTTTAATCTTACATATGAAAAGTTATCCCTCGAGCCCTGACGTCAATAGTCCGTCGATTTAAACAAAAATACGCTGCACAGTGCCGGGGTATGGTTAGTGTGTTCAGCTTGAATCAGCAGGTTAGGGTAGCAGGTGGACCGCCCCAAGATGGCGGCCGTAATTCGAGGGGCGCTGTGTATTATTCAGAGCAGACAAGCAGTGCTCTTTGAGTTCCGGGTCAGAGGTGAACTCCTCCGTCTTGTGGCTGCTATTGCTTGCTGTGCTGTGCTGTGCTGCCGTTTTTCCTAAATTACTGAAGGATATTGTTGAATCAAGTCCAATTTACCCAGACGAAGGGTGTTCCATTGGGTGTTTTCCTTGCAACTACGTGACGGTGAGTCGTTTATTTAATGTCGGTTTTATATTATGGTAGAAATTCGGTGGCTAGGCTACACGGCACTGAGGGATGGAAGAGCTGCATGAAGCTGACACCCCACCCACAGAAAAAACTCCGTTAAATAGACGGAATGGTTAGTGCTTCGCTTGTGCAGGTTTGTGCCGTTAAAATTAGCGTTTGTGCTGTTTTGGTTTTGAAGATATTAAAGAATATTTGTTAAGGTCATCCAGAATTCACCATCTCCCCATTTTGCTTCGAATCCGATCAAACTGGGCTACTTTTTTTAGTGCTTCGTTTGTGCAGGTTTGTGCCGTTAAAATTATCGTTTGTGCTGTTTTGGTTTTGAAGATATTAAAGAATATTTGTTAAGGTCATCCAGAATTCACCATCTCCCCATTTTGCTTCGAATCCGATCAAACTGGGCTACTTTTTTTAGTGCTTCGTTTGTGCAGGTTTGTGCCGTTAAAATTATCGTTTGTGCTGCTTTGGTTTCGGAGATATTATGAATTTTAATTTCAACCGATGACGTCATCCCAGCCCGCCGCTTCAAAATAAAGTGCTACGGTAAATCATATGTTATTGCCGTCACTGGAAAAACGTAAGTCTTTTTAATATATTTCTACTGATAAATCAGTAACATTACTATGAAGTTGTGTCATCTACCGAGCCCCCCCCCCCCCCCCTTACAGCATTCTTATAAAATGATTTATATATTCCTGCTTATTGGCAAAGATCTCTTGGGACACATGTTTTTGTTTGTTTTTTTTAGTTTCCTGACTGAGGGTTGAGGCTGGAACAGTCTCTGTGCAGGATGGCTGGCGTCCTTAATGATGTTCCTCATTTGTGTAAAAAGATGTGGTCAGATCTACCGTTTGGTCTCAACACTTTTCTCAAGAAAGCAGTTATTAATTTTATATTTTTCTTTTATCATGCAAGTTGTTTTAGCTGCTATTGTAAAATGTGTGTTATATTGTTTTGTACTTTATTCCTGAATAAATATTGCGATTTATTTTATCTCATTTAAAGAACTTTACTTTAGATAGCAATGTCAAGTGACATTGCCAAAAAAGGCATTTCATTTATTAGAATGTTCAACTGTTTTCATAAAGTCTATTTTTCCTAATCAGAAGGGTTTATTCTTCTTCGAGAGTATAATGTTTATAACATTTTCAAACAATAACTTGGTCATAGTTGATCTTAGTAGTCATAGTTCATTACTCCTCTGAATTAATTAGAATAGCAAACATTTATTGCTCTACAATAGGGAGATTTGGGGGTGTCTGCACCTAAGAAAAGGGCAATTAAAGTATACAGGCTTATATAACGCAGAAAACATACCCAAACTAAAATCAATAACAGAAAAACTGCAAAAAATAAATCACACTGGTCAGGCTATAAAGTATAACAATATTAAAATTCATAATATCTCCGAAACCATAGTAGCACAAACGTTAATTTTAACGGCACAAAGATGCACAAACATAGCACTAAAGAAGTTGACCACTCTGGTTTGCTTTGGCTCCAGCTCAGCACCAGCAAAGGAATAACAATGTAGCGCTTTATTTTGCAGCGGCGACCTGTGGTGACGTCACCGGCCGGAATTAAAACTTATATTATCTGCGAAACCAAAGCAGCATAAACGCTAATTTTAACGGCACAAATTTGCACAAACGAAGCACTAAAGAAGTTGACCAGCTTGGCTGGATTCAAAGCAAAATGATGGGATGGTGAACTCTAGATGAACTTAACAAATATTCTTTAATATCTTCAAAACCAAAACAGCACAAACGCTAATTTTAATGGCACAAATGTGCACAAACCAAGCACTAACCATTCCGTCTATTTAACTGAGTTTTTTCTGTGAGTGGGGTGTCAGCATCTGACACATGGCCTTTGGTGAGCTTTGGTGACATTAAGTATTGGCACCCTTTTTGAGGAACTTCCCAGTACATGATTTGGACCAAACTAACAGAGTACAATCACCCGGTGATACTGGACACAACCATAGACATATATAAAGAGTAGACCCCGCATCGACCGCTCTCGCCTATAGGCGCTGACGAGATTTAGGGGCGCCATCTTGGGGCGGTCGACAACTCCGCTCAGTCTAATGTGTTAACCAGGTGCAGAATCAATTTTAATCAACTATAACTCGTTTAATGTTGAACTAATTTTCACATTTGTTTAGCTTAAAACTTTAAAACTATAGCTATTATAACAAATGGTCCAGTGCGTTTAAATAATCTTAGTGGGGTTAAAAGTAATAGAATATTCTGACATGATGTATGTATGTTTCAAAACACAGCCACGCACACATTTTTTTATAATTTTTTTATTGCTATATAAACAACCACATTTGTACATGTACATATGTACATATACTTCCCAAAAAGAACCCGTGATGGGCGAAATCTGTAAAGTAGTAACCTTTATTTTTTTCACAATTATTATATACAATTAAATACACTATAGTATATTGAAACCATAGAACAAAACCTTTTTACCGGCCCAAGCATTTGTTTAACAAATGAAAGTACTATATAAACGTTTTTTTTTTATTATTATTTACAAATAAGCTGTAAAATAATAATTTTAATCAATACGAACTGAAGGCTTCAAATTGCGGAGATCAGCGTGGCCCACCGCGACCCGAGTCATTGGATTAGAACGGGAGAAAATTAAAAATTATTATTAAAAAAATACAAAGTACAGTAGGACAAATAGTGACTCGTGTGTATTTCACTGCTCTTTTGACTGAGGCGCTGCATCCGTGACTCCGGTCTGTAGCCTTTTTTTTTAACACATTTTTATCGGTAGTTGTCACTCTTTTTTTCAAAAAAGATTCTTATAAACCGACACGCCACCTGATGAGAACTGTAATGAACGGCTCATCAATGCAAATCCGTGAAGCAGCGAGACCGTGAAAGGTGAACCGCAATATAGCGAGGGTTCACTATATATATATATATATATATATATATATATATATATATATATATATATATATATATATATATATATATATATATATATATATATATATGCTGTTTATTCACTAATGTCTAACAACAACTTTGTATCTCCTAGTATTAGAAAACTTACATTCTGATCAAAAATATAAACAATGTCTTTTCATATTGCTTGTGAAAAGTTATCCCTCGAGCCCTGACATAAATAATCCCTCGATTTAAACAAAAATGAGCCGCACAGTGCTGAGGCATCATTAGTGTGTCAGCTTGAATCAGCAGGATTAGGTATCAAGTCGACCGCCCCAAGGTGGCGCCCGTAATTCCTGCGCAGCGACAGTCAATGCAGGGTCAACTCTTATATTATGTCTATGGACACAACCATGTTAGCGGCTAACGCTTAGCATGTTGCTAACCGGAAGTAGCTCTAGGAAGGTCTCACCAACTTCTGCTTCACAGAGTTTGTACTTCCTTTAGTAGTTTGTAATGCCTTTAACATTTTTATTCACATATTTCATTTTTTCATGTTACATTGAAGTATTTAATCATGTTTTAATAACACCAATTTTCCATGCTGCTTGGATGCAGACCTTCTCCTGTCGACTGTTTTTATTGGGGAGGCTTAGTTGCTAAAGGAGGCCGATCTGACACATGGCCTTTGGTGAGCTTTGGTGACATTAAGTATTGGCACCCTTTTTGAGGAACTTCCCAGTACAGGATTTGGACCAAACTAACAGAGTACAATCACCCGGTGATACTGGACACAACCATGTTAGCAGCTAACGATTAACATGTTGCTAACCGGAAGTAGCTCTAGGAAGGTCTCACCAACTTCTGCTTCAGAGTTTGTACTTCCTTTAGTAGTTTGTAATGCCTTTATCATTTTTATTCACATATTTCATTTTTTCATGCTACATTGAAGTATTTAATCATGTTTTAATAACAGCAATTTTCCATGCTGCTTGGATGCAGACCTTCTCCTGTCGGCTGGTTTTGACGAAGACAAATCCTTTTCACACTCAGAAGACTTGATTTAAAATCCCCAAGTGATAAAAGCCTACGACCAAGGAACTCGGAAGCTTTGCCTTTGACGGTTACGCGCACCACCAGGCGGGCGCCTTCTTCAACTTCTTCAGAAGTTGAACGTTCCTAGTTAGGCGCCCGCCTATGCATTGAAAATGCATGGCGGGGGCCTTATGTTATGCACCTAATAAGGGTTTCTTTATTATTATTATTATTATTATTATTATTATTATTATAGTACCGTTAATACAGCCGGAACCGTAGGCTGTACCCCTACAAACTATATATCAAAATGTGCGTCTCGACGCCGCGATCAGGGCTTTTTGTACTTGACGCCGTTTTGACTTACAGTTGGAACAGAATTCGCAAAAAACACTTCTTAACACAATTGACCTCTCAATAATGCTCGGCTGAGCACGACACTGGTATTTTGGTCGAGTGGGTTAGGTGTCGGGCTGCAAAGCAGAAGATCGTAGGTTCGACTCCAGGCTGTGCCAATTTCAGAGAATTACATTTTCACCCAATATTTCATTTCCCTTTGGATTTAAAAAACGATTTTTTCATTTAAATCATTAGCCAGATTAATTTATTCAGCATATATCTTAAATATACCAAATACAATATTTCATTTCCCTTTGGCTTTAAAAAACGATTTTTTCATTTAAATCAATAGCCAGATTAATTTATCCAGCATATATCTTAAATATACCAAATACAATATTTCATTTCCCTTTGGCTTTAAAAAACGATTTTTTCATTTAAATCAATAGCCAGATTAATTTATCCAGCATATATCTTAAATATACCAAATACAATATTTCATTTCCCTTTGGCTTTAAAAAACGATTTTTTTCATTTAAATCAATAGCCAGATTAATTTATCCAGCATATATCTTAAATATACCAAATAGTACAATAAAACAATCAAATTCATCACAATCTCTTTAATCTTACATATGAAAAGTTATCCCTCGAGCCCTGACGTCAATAGTCCGTCGATTTAAACAAAAATACGCCGCACAGTGCTGGGGTATCGTTAGTGTGTTCAGCTTGAAACAGCAGGTTAGGGTAGCAGGTCGACCGCCCGAAGATGGCGGTCGTATTCAAATTCATCACAATCTCTTTAATCTTACATATGAAAAGTTATCCCTCGAGCCCTGACGTCAATAGTCCGTCGATTTAAACAAAAATACGCCGCACAGTGCTGGGGTATCGTTAGTGTGTTCAGCTTGAATCAGCAGGTTAGGGTAGCAGGTCGACCGCCCCAAGATGGCGGTCGTATTCAAATTCATCACAATCTCTTTAATCTTACATATGAAAAGTTATCCCTCGAGCCCTGACGTCAATAGTCCGTCGATTTAAACACAAATACGCCGCACAGTGCTGGGGTATCGTTAGTGTGCTCAGCTTGAATCAGCAGGTTAGGGTAGCAGGTCGACCGCCCCAAGATGGCGGCCGTATTCAAATTCATCACAATCTCTTTAATCTTACATATGAAAAGTTATCCCTCGAGCCCTGACGTCAATAGTCCGTCGATTTAAACAAAAATACGCCGCACAGTGCCGGGGTATGGTTAGTGTGTTCAGCTTGAATCAGCAGGTTAGGGTAGCAGGTCGACCGCCCCAAGATGGCGGCCGTATTCAAATTCATCACAATCTCTTTAATCTTACACATGAAAAGTTATCCCTCGAGCCCTGACGTCAATAGTCCGTCGATTTAAACAAAAATACGCCGCACAGTGCCGGGGTATGGTTAGTGTGTTCAGCTTGAATCAGCAGGTTAGGGTAGCAGGTGGACTACCCCAAGATGGCGGCCGTAATTCGAGGGGCGCTGTGTATTATTCAGAGCAGACAAGCAGTACTCTTTGAGTTCCGGGTCAGAGGTGAACTCCTCCATCTTGTGGCTTGCTGTGCTGTGCTGTGCTGCCGTTTTTCCTAAATTACTGAAGGATATTGTTGAATGAAGTCCAATTTACCCAGACGAAGGGTGTTCCATTGGGTGTTTTCCTTGCAACTACGTGACGGTGAGTCGTTTATTTAATGTCGGTTTTATATTATGGTAGAAATTCGGTGGCTAGGCTACACGGCACTGAGGGATGGAAGAGCTGCATGAAGCTGACACCCCACCCACAGAAAAAACTCCGTTAAATAGACGGAATGGTTAGTGCTTCGCTTGTGCAGGTTTGTGCCGTTAAAATTAGCGTTTGTGCTGTTTTGGTTTTGAAGATATTAAAGAATATTTGTTAAGGTCATCCAGAATTCACCATCTCCCCATTTTGCTTCGAATCCGATCAAACTGGGCTACTTTTTTTAGTGCTTCGTTTGTGCAGGTTTGTGCCGTTAAAATTATCGTTTGTGCTGCTTTGGTTTCGGAGATATTATGAATTTTAATTTCAACCGATGACGTCATCCCAGCCCGCCGCTTCAAAATAAAGTGCTACGGTAAATCATATGTTATTGCCGTCACTGGAAAAAACGTAAGTCTTTTTAATATATTTCTACTGATAAATCAGTAACATTACTATGAAGTTGTGTCATCTACCGAGCCTCCCCCCCTACAGCATTCTTATAAAATGATTTATATATTCCTGCTTATTGGCAAAGATCTCTTGGGACACATGTTTTTGTTTGTTTTTTTTAGTTTCCTGACTGAGGGGAGAGGCTGAAACAGTCTCTGTGCAGGATGGCTGGCGTCCTTAATGATGTTCCTCATTTGTGTAAAAAGATGTGGTCAGATCTACCTTTTGGTCTCAACACTTTTCTCAAGAATGCAGTTATTAATTTTATATTTTTCTTTTATCATGCAAGTTGTTTTAGCTGCTATTGTAAAATGTGTGTTATATTGTTTTGTACTTTATTCCTGAATAGATATTGCGATTTATTTTGTCTCATTTAAAGAACTTTACTTTAGATAGCAATGTCAAGTGACATTGCCAAAAAAGGCATTTCATTTATTAGAATGTTCAACTGTTTTCATAAAGTCTATTTTTCCTAATCAGAAGGGTTTATTCTTCTTCGAGAGTATAATGTTTATAACATTTTCAAACAATAACTTGGTTGTAGTTGATCTTAGTAGTCATAGTTCATTACTCCTCTGAATTAATTAGAATAGCAAACCTTTATTGCTCTACAATAGGGAGATTTGGGGGTGTCTGCACCTAACAAAAGGGCAATTAAAGTATACAGGCTTATATAACACAGAAAACATACCCAAACTAAAATCAATAACAGAAAAACTGCAAAAAATAAATCACACTGGTCAGCCTATAAAGTATAACAACACTGTAAGGAACGATCTCCTAAAACGTTCCTTTGTCCACCTAAGCTAAACCTTTAATTAGGCTGAAGGACCATTCCACTTTTTATTGGCTTTATGCATGAAGTGGGAAATATTGTTCAACTATGAATATATTGACTGAGATCAGCGTGGCCCACCGCGACCCGAGTCATTGGATTAGAACGGGAGAAAATAAAAAATTATTATAAAAAAATACAAAGTACAGTAGGACAAATAGTGACTCGTGTGTATTTCACTGCTCTTTTGACTGAGGCGCTGCATCCGTGACTCCGCTCTGTAGCGTTTTTTTCTTCTAAAGCCCGCGGTGCAGGTGAGTTTTTTTTTTGGGAGAAGAACACATTTTTATCGGTAGTTGTCACTCTTTTTTCAAAAAAGATTCTTATAAACCGACACGCCACCTGATGAGAACTGTAATGAACGGCTCATCAATGCAAATCCGTGAAGCAGCGAGACCGTGAAAGGTGAACCGCAATATAGCGAGGGTTCACTATATATATATATATATATATATATATATATATATATATATATATATGCTGTTTATTCACTAATGTCTAACAACAACTTTGTATCTCCTAGTATTAGAAAACTTACATTCTGATCAAAAATATAAACAATGTCTTTTCATCTTGCTTGTGAAAAGTTATCCCTCGAGCCCTGACATAAATAATCCCTCGATTTAAACAAAAATGAGCCGCACAGTGCTGAGGCATCATTAGTGTGTCAGCTTGAATCAGCAGGATTAGGTATCAAGTCGACCGCCCCAAGGTGGCGCCCGTAATTCCTGCGCAGCGACAGTCAATGCGGGGTCTACTCTTATATTATGTCTATGGACACAGCCATGTTAGCGGCTAACGCTTAGCATGTTGCTAACCGGAAGTAGCTCTAGGAAGGTCTCACCAACTTCTGCTTCACAGAGTTTGTACTTCCTTTAGTAGTTTGTAATGCCTTTAACATTTTTATTCACATATTTCATTTTTTCATGTTACATTGAAGTATTTAATCATGTTTTAATAACACCAATTTTCCATGCTGCTTGGATGCAGACCTTCTCCTGTCGACTGTTTTTTTTGGGGAGGCTTAGTTGCTAAAGGAGGCCGATCTGACACATGGCCTTTGGTGAGCTTTGGTGACATTAAGTATTGGCACCCTTTTTGAGGAACTTCCCAGTACAGGATTTGGACCAAACTAACAGAGTACAATCACCCGGTGATACTGGACACAACCATGTTAGCAGCTAACGCTTAACATGTTGCTAACCGGAAGTAGCTCTAGGAAGGTCTCACCAACTTCTGCTTCACAGAGTTTGTACTTCCTTTAGTAGTTTGTAATGCCTTTATCATTTTTATTCACATATTTCATTTTTTCATGCTACATTGAAGTATTTAATCATGTTTTAATAACACCAATTTTCCATGCTGCTTGGATACAGACCTTCTCCTGTCGGCTGGTTTTGACGAAGACAAATCCTTTTCACACTCAGAAGATTTGATTTAAAATCCCCAAGTGATAAAAGCCTACGACCAAGGAACTCGGAAGCTTTGCCTTTGACGGTTACGCGCACCACCAGGCGGGCGCCTTCTTCAACTTCTTCAGAAGTTGAACGTTTCTAGTTATTATTATTGTTTATTAATATTCCGTCACCGTTAATACAGCCCGAACCGTAGGCTGTACCCCCACAAACTATATATCAAAACGTGCGTCTCGACGCCGCGATCAGGGCTTTTTGTACTTGACGCCGTTTTGACTTACAGTTGGAACAGAATTCGCAAAAAACACTTCTTAACACAATTGACCTCTCAATAATGCTCAGCTGAGCACGACACTGGTGTTTTGGTCGAGTGGGTTAGGTGTCGGGCTGCAAAGCAGAAGATCGTAGGTTCGACTCCAAGCTGTGCCAATTTCAGAGAATTACATTTTCACCCAATATTTCATTTCCCTTTGGCTTTAAAAAAACGATTTTTTCATTTAAATCATTAGCCAGATTAATTTATTCAGCATATATCTTAAATATACCAAATACAATATTTCATTTCCCTTTGGCTTTAATAAACGATTTTTTCATTTAAATCAATAGCCAGATTAATTTATCCAGCATATATCTTAAATATACCAAATACAATATTTCATTTCCCTTTGGCTTTAAAAAAACGATTTTTTTCATTTAAATCAATAGCCAGATTAATTTATCCAGCATATATCTTAAATATACCAAATAGTACAATAAAAACAATCAAATTCATAACAATCTCTTTAATCTTACATATGAAAAGTTATCCCTCGAGCCCTGACGTCAATAGTCCGTCGATTTAAACAAAAATACGCCGCACAGTGCCGGGGTATGGTTAGTGTGTTCAGCTTGAATCAGCAGGTTAGGGTAGCAGGTCGACCGCCCCAAGATGGCGGCCGTATTCAAATTCATCACAATCTCTTTAATCTTACATATGAAAAGTTATCCCTCGAGCCCTGACGTCAATAGTCCGTCGATTTAAACAAAAATACGCCGCACAGTGCCGGGGTATGGTTAGTGTGTTCAGCTTGAATCAGCAGGTTAGGGTAGTAGGTCGACCGCCCCAATATGGCGGCCGTATTCAAATTCATCACAATCTCTTTAATTTTACATATGAAAAGTTATCCCTCGAGCCCTGACGTCAATAGTCCGTCGATTTAAACAAAAATACGCCGCACAGTGCCGGGGTATGGTTAGTGTGTTCAGCTTGAATCAGCAGGTTAGGGTAGCAGGTCGACCGCCCCAAGATGGCGGCCGTATTCAAATTCATCACAATCTCTTTAATCTTACATATGAAAAGTTATCCCTCGAGCCCTGACGTCAATAGTCCGTCGATTTAAACAAAAATACGCCGCACAGTGCCGGGGTATGGTTAGTGTGTTCAGCTTGAATCAGCAGGTTAGGGTAGTAGGTCGACCGCCCCAATATGGCGGCCGTATTCAAATTCATCACAATCTCTTTAATTTTACATATGAAAAGTTATCCCTCGAGCCCTGACGTCAATAGTCCGTCGATTTAAACAAAAATACGCCGCACAGTGCCGGGGTATGGTTAGTGTGCTCAGTTTGAATCAGCAGGTTAGGGTAGCAGGTGGACCGCCCCAAGATGGCGGCCGTAATTCGAGGGGCGCTGTGTATTATTCAGAGCAGACAAGCAGTACTCTTTGAGTTCCGGGTCAGAGGTGAACTCCTCCATCTTGTGGCTTGCTGTGCTGTGCTGTGCTGCCGTTTTTCCTAAATTACTGAAGGATATTGTTGAATGAAGTCCAATTTACCCAGACGAAGGGTGTTCCATTGGGTGTTTTCCTTGCAACTACGTGACGGTGAGTCGTTTATTTAATGTCGGTTTTATATTATGGTAGAAATGCGGTGGCTAGGCTACACGGCACTGAGGGATGGAAGAGCTGCATGAAGCTGACACCCCACCCACAGAAAAAACTCCGTTAAATAGACGGAATGGTTAGTGCTTCGCTTGTGCAGGTTTGTGCCGTTAAAATTAGCGTTTGTGCTGTTTTGGTTTTGAAGATATTAAAGAATATTTGTTAAGGTCATCCAGAATTCACCATCTCCCCATATTGCTTCGAATCCGATCAAACTAGGCTACTTTTTTTAGTGCTTCGTTTGTGCAGGTTTGTGCCGTTAAAATTATCGTTTGTGCTGCTTTTGGTTTCGGAGATATTATGAATTTTAATTTCAACCGATAACGTCATCCCAGCCCGCCGCTTCAAAATAAAGTGCTACGGTAAATCATATGTTATTGCCGTCACTGGAAAAAACGTAAGTCTTTTTAATATATTTCTACTGATAAATCAGTAACATTGCTATGAAGTTGTGTCATCTACCGAGCCCCCCCCCCCCCCCCACAGCATTCTTATAAAATGATTTATATATTCCTGCTTATTGGCAAAGATCTCTGGGGACACATGTTTTTGTTTGTTTTTTTAGTTTCCTGACTGAGGGGAGAGGCTGGAACAGTCTCTGTGCAGGATGGCTGGCGTCCTTAATGATGTTCCTCATTTGTGTAAAAAGATGTGGTCAGATCTACCGTTTGGTCTCAACACTTAACACTCAAGAGAGCAGTTATTAATTTTATATTTTTCTTTTATCATGCAAGTTGTTTTAGCTGCTATTGTAAAATGTGTGTTATATTGTTTTGTACTTTATTCCTGAATAGATATTGCAATTTATTTTCTCTCATTTAAAGAACTTTACTTTAGATAGCAATGTCAAGTGACATTGCCAAAAAAGGCATTTCATTTATTAGAATGTTCAACTGTTTTCATAAAGTTTTTTTTTCCTAATCAGAAGGGTTTATTCTTCTTCGAGAGTATAATGTTTATAACATTTTCAAACAATAACTTGGTTATAGTTGATCTTAGTAGTCATAGTTCATTACTCCTCTGAATTAATTAGAATAGCAAACCTTTATTGCTCTACAATCGGGAGATTTGGGGGTGTCTGCACCTAACAAAAGGGCAATTAAAGTATACAGGCTTATATAACGCAGAAAACATACCCAAACTAAAATCAATAACAGAAAAACTGCAAAAAATAAATCACACTGGTCAGCCTATAAAGTATAACAACACTGTAAGGAACGATCTCCTAAAACGTTCCTTTGTCCACCTAAGCTAAACCTTTAATTAGGCTGAAGGACCATTCCACTTTTTATTGGCTTTATGCATGAAGTGGGAAATATTGTTTAACTATGAATATATTGACTGAGATCAGCGTGGCCCACCGCGACCCGAGTCATTGGATTAGAACGGGAGAAAATTAAAAATTATTATAAAAAAAATACAAAGTACATTAGGACAAATAGTGACTCGTGTGTATTTCACTGCTCTTTTGACTGAGGCGCTGCGTCCGTGACTCCGCTCTGTAGCGTTTTTTTCTTCTAAAGCCCGCGGTGCAGGTGAGTTTTTTTTGGGAGAACACATTTTTATCGGTAGTTGTCACTCTTTTTTTCAAAAAAGATTCTTATAAACCGACACGCCACCTGATGAGAACTGTAATGAACGGCTCATCAATGCAAATCCGTGAAGCAGCGAGACCGTGAAAGGTGAACCGCAATATGGCGAGGGTTCACTATATATATATATATATATATATATATATATATATATATATATATATATATATATATATATATATGCTGTTTATTCACTAATGTCTAACAACAACTTTGTATCTCCTAGTATTAGAAAACTTACATTCTGATCAAAAATATAAACAATGTCTTTTCATCTTGCTTGTGAAAAGTTATCCCTCGAGCCCTGACATAAATAATCCCTCGATTTAAACAAAAATGAGCTGCACAGTGCTGAGGCATCATTAGTGTGTCAGCTTGAATCAGCAGGATTAGGTATCAAGTCGACCGCCCCAAGGTGGCGCCCGTAATTCCTGCGCAGCGACAGTCAATGCGGGGTCTACTCTTATATTATGTCTATGGACACAACCATGTTAGCGGCTAAAGCTTAGCATGTTGCTAACCGGAAGTAGCTCTAGGAAGGTCTCACCAACTTCTGCTTCACAGAGTTTGTATTTCCTTTAGTAGTTTGTAATGCCTTTAACATTTTTATTCACATATTTCATTTTTTCATGTTACATTGAAGTATTTAATCATGTTTTAATAACACCAATTTTCCATGCTGCTTGGATGCAGACCTTCTCCTGTCGACTGTTTTTTTTGGGGAGGCTTAGTTGCTAAAGGAGGCCGATCTGACACATGGCCTTTGGTGAGCTTTGGTGACTTTAAGTATTGGCACCCTTTTTGAGGAACTTCCCAGTACAGGATTTGGACCAAACCAACAATCACCCGGTGATACTGGACACAACCATGTTAGCAGCTAACGCTTAACATGTTGCTAACCGGAAGTAGCTATAGGAAGGTCTCACCAACTTCTGCTTCACAGAGTTTGTACTTCCTTTAGTAGTTTGTAATGCCTTTATCATTTTTATTCACATATTTCATTTTTTCATGCTACATTGAAGTATTTAATCATGTTTTAATAACACCAATTTTCCATGCTGCTTGGATGCAGACCTTCTCCTGTCGGCTGGTTTTGACGAAGACAAATCCTTTTCACACTCAGAAGATTTGATTTAAAATCCCCAAGCGATAAAAGCCTACGACCAAGGAACTCGGAAGCTTTGCCTTTGACGGTTACGTGCACCACCAGGCGGGCGCCTTCTTCAACTTCTTCAGAAGTTGAACGTTTCTAGTTGTTTATTAATCTTCCGTCACCGTTAATACAGCCCGAATTGTAGGCTGTACCCCCACAAACTATATATCAAAACGTGCGTCTCGACGCCGCGATCAGGGCTTTTTGTACTTCACGCCGTTTCGACTTACAGTTGGGACAAAATTAGCAAAAAACACTTCTTAACACAATTGACCTCTCAATAATGCGCGGCTGAGCACGACACTGGTGTTTTGGTCGAGTGGGTTAGGTGTCGGGCTGCGAAGCAGAAGATCGAAAGTTCGAATCCAAGCTGTGCCAATTTTAGAGAATTACATTTTCACCCAATATTTCATTTCCCTTTGGCTTTAAAAAACGATTTTTCAATTTAAATCAATACAGTTCATTTCATGCCTTTAACTTTTTTATTCACATATTTTATTTTTTCATGCTACATTGAAGTATTTAATCATGTTTTAATAACACCAATTTTCCATGCTGCTTCGATGCAGACCTTCTCCTGTCGGCTGTTGGCTCATTAGCAGGCTCATTTGTTGTGGTCTCTTGTCATTCACACAGAACAATAAACCGTGCCAGCCGACATGAGTTTTACAAACGGCAAAGCTTTGTCTTAAGCAGAAACGTGCCTCTACTCCGCGCTGCATTCTCAGACCAGTGTGATGCGTTCGCGAGCGTCAGAAAGCTATGGTGCATTAAGGAGCATGGGACATTTCTAATTTACAATAATTTTTTTTTTACAAGTAACAATTAAATAACTTGAACAACTGGTATAAATGAATGATGATAAAGGAATTTATTTAACATGTTTTGGGACAGTTTGTATTCAGACGTTTTAAGAAAACATTAAAGCATTTTATGTATTGTTTATTAATTTATTTTATATTAATACTTAATCTCCTCCTTTTCCTGTCAAATCCTGCCTCAAGCATTTCGCTGGCTCTCCTTTTTATTGTAAACATTGTAATGTAACGAGAGTTCAGGGACATCCTACAATCAGGCTTAGGCTACTGGAGGACATCAGGGTCAGTTTTTCTCACTCTACTGATTTCTACTGTTCTCCAGTTTTGCATTGCATTGCATTGCATTGAAATGAAAGTCACATTTCCTACCACAGTTGTTTGCTGCTTCTCCACCGAAGCCAGGCCTGCAAGCTCTCCACCATCAGCCATCACTTATCAGTTACCCTCCTTCACTGCCTCGAATTTTAGTCATACTCAAAAACTGGTATTTGAAAGAATAATTAATTTCATTATTATTTTCTGTTTAAATATCCAGTCATATTCACTGAATTAGAACATCTTTTTAAAATGTTTTTTAGTCTGAAAATGAAAAGTACCTTTTGAAATTAACCTTAATGCAGGTACCAAACTTGTCCTTAAACCACAATAATTGTATTCATTTTACTACTATAATGTACTATTTTAATCTTAAATCTTATTTTTATTAGTTGGGATGGCTGCCAGCACAACACTGCATTATGTCCTCGTGACAGAAATCATCGCTAGAAAAATGCATTATCATCATTCAACAATGCTTACTGAAAAAGACGTACTTCGTTCCTGCACTTCCTATACTGTCCATGATGGGCGCTGTGTATTATTCAGAGCAGACAACAAGCAGTACTCTTTGAGTTCCGGGTGAGAGGTGAACTCCTCCATCTTGTTGCTGCCATTGCTTGTAGTGCTGTGCTGCCGTTTTTCCTAAATTACTGAAGGATATTATTGAATCAAGTCCATTAACCGGAAGAGGGACAAACGAGGACCAACAGAACGCAGCAGTAGGGACCTGAAGCTTGAGGGTGACAACTTGCGAAATTCCGCACGGACCAAAACAGACTGGGTTGGAGAGGAGGATTACGAGCGGAGTGAGAAGTTGGTAGGAGCTGAGAATTGTTTGGCGGATTGCATAAACTGTACATTGAATGTAGCTTTATGGCTTCCACATCAGGTGGAAATAGTGGAGAAGAAATGGAGTGGATGATGTCTAGGTCTGCAAGGAGAAAGCGAGAAATGAGGCAAAGACAGGAAAGAGATAGAAGTTGGTCAGATGGGAGTGAGATTAGAGAGGAAAGAAGTAAAAAGACAAAAACAAATACAAGCCCGGGAAAACAAGTGCAGGGAGAGAGAGCAAATGGGGAGGAGGAGTGGAAAGTTACAGTCGAGTTCAAAGAAGAGGGAGGACATTTACATCCGGTTAAACTAACTAAAGCAATAGAGAAAGAAATTGGACAAATCAAGTCAGCCAGGATTATGAATAATAGAAAGATATTAATTTATGCTGTTAGTAAAAAACAACAAGAACACATTCTCAAAATGACAAATTTGGTAGGTGAGAGAGTCAAAACATTCATACCTGGCGCAGCTGCAAGATTAAGAGGAGTGATTACAGGTGTTCCCATTGACATGACAGTTGATGAAATCAAACAAGAGATTAAAGGAGGCAAAGTTGTTGAAGCTACAAGGATAAAACATAAAAGGGATGGAGTTGTTAAAGACACCATGGCAGTAATATTGCAGTTTGAGAATGTTGTACCAGAATCTGTGCAGATTGGCTATATAAACTTCAGGGTCAGAGAATACATTCCCAATCCAATAAGATGTTATATTTGTCAGAGAATGGGTCATGTAGCAAAGGAATGCAAAGGGAAAATAAGGTGTGCAAGATGTGGAGGTTCGCATTAGTATGGAAAATGTGAGAAAGACGCCAAAGTTAAGTGCTGTAATTGTGGAGGAGAACACAGTGCAGCATATGGTGGGTGCATAGTACAGAGGGAAGCAAGGCAAGCACAAAGAATAAAAATATCAGAGAAGGTGTCATATGCTGAGGCATTAAGGAAAGTTAGAAAAGAAAGTATAAATAACTTGGGAAATAAAGAAACAATTCAAGAAGTTTTAAATCAGGAAAATAAATCACAAAGAAAGGAAAAGCAAACCATTGTCAGTTCAACAGATGAAAGTAATGTATGTAAACACAAATGTAATGTGGATAAAAATACAATGGTGGTGAAAAAAGATAATTTTGTGGCATTTATCTGTCACATTATAAATGTTACAGTGCAAATGAAGAAGAAAAGTGATAAAATCAAAACGGTTGTAGAAGCAGCAGGAAGGTTTCTAGACATGAAAGAGGTCCAAGCAGATCAAATACACAAACTTCTGAGTACAGTTGGAAATGATCAAGAAAAGGATTAAAAAAAAAAAAAAAAATGGTCATACATATTCTTCAATGGAATGCTAGGAGTCTTATAGTAAATGGTCAAGAATTAAAAAAATATATACATAAATTAGAAATAGTTTCAGATGTTATTTGTGTTCAGGAAACTTGGTTAAAACCATCTTTGGATTTTAAAATTCCTGGTTACAGTTCTGTAAGAAGAGATAGGAGAAACAACAGTAATGGAGGAGGTTGTGCAACTTTCATTAAAGATGGATTGGCATATAGAGAACATCAAGTTCCTGGGCAGTATGAATGTGTAAGTGTAGAAATATTTAATTTGGAAAAAATTGGTAATATTAGGATTTTCAACTACTATAATCCATGTAAAAAGTTGGAAAGTGAGGTATTTAATAAAATTTCAGGATCAATAACGAGAAGAGAAGTTTGGTGTGGGGATTTCAATGCACATAATAGCCTATGGGGAAGCAGACAGACGGATAATAATGGTAAAATAGTGGAATAAATAATGGATGAAAGGTCACTGGTGTGTCTTAATAATGGAAAAGGAACAAGAATTGACATATATAAAGGTACTTTGTCATGTCTTGACTTAACATTAGTATCCAATTCGATAGTTAGTTCTTGTAATTGGGGTGTGAGGGAAGAATCCACAATAGGAAGTGATCACTATCCTGTTAGTACAATCATTAAAGATAAATTATTTAAACAAGATGAATTAAAAATAATAAGATGGTGTTTTAATAAAGCTAAGTGGCAAATTTTTTAAACAATATGTGAGCAAACAAGTCATTTAGTAACATTAAAAGGAAATATAGATTAGTGTACTAAACAGGTAACGGAACATATACTTAATGCTGCAGAAATAAGTATTCCAAAAACAATTATTAAAGGGAAGAAAAAAAATTGTGCCATGGTGGAATGAGGATTGTAGCAGAGTGATTAAAGAACGAAATAAAGCTTTTAAAAATCTACAGAAAAATTTAACAGGAGAAAATCTTATTAAATATAAGAAGAAAAGGGCAGAGGCTCGTAAAATAATCAAAGAGGCTAAGAAGGAAACTTGGAGAAATTATTGTTCTTCCATAGGAGCAGAAGTAAAACTACAAAATGTTTGGAAAATGTTTAAGAAAATGGGTGGGAATAGAAGTCAAGTTAAAATTCCAGCATTGGTTAGAGGTCAAGAAATTGTGGTATTAAATAAAGATAAGGCAGATGTTTTGGGTGAGGCTTTTGCAGCAGTGCATAGTGGGGAGCATTTAGGAAATATACATAGAAATCAAAAAGAACAAAAATTAAAAGAATATAATGATATCTATAAAAAGAAAGATAGATCGGTTTCAGCATTAGATGAAGAAATAAGTATGAATGAAATAAAAACAGTTATTAAAGATACTGGATATTCAGCTCCAGGGGAGGATAATTTATGCTATGCAATGTTTAGAAGGTTACCGGAAGCAACATTAAAATTAATATTACAATTTTTTAATAAAATTTGGAGAGAAGGTGAAGTTCCAAAGAAATGGAAAACTGCAATAATCCTCCCATTTAATAAACCAGGAAAAGATTCTTCAGATCCAAATAATTACAGACCAATAGCATTGACATCTCACTTATGTAAATGGATGGAGAAAATATTAGTAAAAAGATTGGGGTATATGTTAGAGCAGAGGCAGATAATAAGTAGTTATCAATGTGGATTCAGAACAGGAAAGTCTACTATGGATGCATTAGTGAGAATTAGTAATGATATAGAAAAAGGATTAAAAATGAAAGAATTGATAATAGCAGTATTCTTTGACATTGAAAAAGCGTATGACTCAATGTGGAGGGAAGGTTTATTGATAAAGTTGGAAAATATGGGAATAGGGGGAAGAATGTATAACTGGATAGCAAGTTTCTTTGCAGAAAGGAAAATTAGAGTTAAAGTTGGGGATGAATACTCAAGAGATTTTAAAGTAGAAAACGGCACTCCTCAAGGAAGTGTAATTAGTCCTTTACTTTTTAACATTATGATTAATGATATATTCTTAAATCTAGATGAATGCATTAAATCAGCACTTTATGCAGATGATGGAGCTATATGGATGAGGGGAAGGAATGTCCCACATTTAGCTAAAAATATTAAAAGAGCTGTTAATAAAATAGAAAAATGGTCATACGAATGGGGATTTAAATTGTCGGTAAGTAAATCCTGTTATATGATTTTTACTAATAAAAGGAATATTGATATAGGAGAGATAAAGTTATATGATCAACCTATAAAAAGAGTAGATGAATTCAAATATTTAGGATTATGGCTAGATAGTTCATATACATGGAAAACGCATATTAAGCAGCTAGAAACAAAATGTAAGAAAGTAATAAATCTCATGAAAGCAGTGGCTGGGAATGATTGGGGGGCTGATAAGCAGTCATTATTGAATATATATAGAGCTCTTATGAGATCAGCAATAGATTATGGTTGTATAGTATATGAAGCAGCAGCAAAAACATCATTACAAATTGTAGATAAATTACAATATAGGGCATTAAGATTAGCTACTGGAGCAACGAAGACTACTCCTATTAACGCTCTTTTAGTAGAGGCTGGAGATACTCCGTTAGAAATAAGACGGGTCAGAATATCACTGTCATATTGGATCAGAGTTAAAAGCAGTAGTGAAGGAAATCCAGCAAAAAGCATAATAAAGAATTGTTGGGAATATTCTAAATTCACAAGAAAGGGATTTGGATGGAATGTGAATGAATGGGCAAAAATGTACGAGCTGGAGGATAAGACATTCTCACAAAATAATCCAATTAGTGCTGTACCACCATGGTTGTTTCCAGAAACAAAAGTTGATTTAAAAATACATGAAATGAAAAGAGAATGGAAACATAATGAAGTTGGGGTTAAATCTAGCATATATATCAGACAATCGTTTTATAGTTTTTTAAAAATATACACAGACGGGTCAAAAAATTCAAAGGGAAATGTGGGTATAGGGATATTTATCCCAGAGTTTAATATTTGTATATGTGAAAGATTAACAGACCTTTTATCTATATACACAGCAGAAATGGTTGCAATTATTTTTAGTTTACAGTGGGTGGAGGAGGTTAGACCGGATAGGGTGGTAATTTGTACAGATTCAAAAGCTGCAATAGAAAGCATTCATTCAGGAGGAAATAGTAGGAAAGACCTGGTAATAGAAATTTATCAGAGTTTATATAGGTTATATAGGTATGGAATAGAGGTTCAGTTCTGTTGGGTACCAGCACATGAAGGGGTGAAAGGAAATGAAACAGCAGACAAGCTAGCAAAAAAGGCTTTAGGAAAGCAGAATAAAGATCAGATTTCATTTGGGAAAGGGGAAGGTAAATCAATAATTAAAAAGAAAGAAACAGAAATATGGCAAAAAATATGGGATGAAGATGAGAAAGGAAGAAGATTATATAGGGTTCAAAAATCTGTAATATGGAAAAATTATGGAAAAAGAAGCAGAAGGGAAGAGATAATTTTTACTAGACTAAGAACTGGACACACATACTTGAATGAGTTTTTGTATATAATAGGGAAGAGAAATAATGATATATGTGAGGGTTGTGCAGAAAAAGAAAATGTGGATCATGTTTTGATGAATTGTATTAAATATGCAATGGAAAGAGAGAGGATGAGGAAAGTAATTATGGAAACAGGGAGAGATTGGAGTATTAAAGGAATTTTAGGGACAGATGGAGATAGGGAAGAAAATATGGAAATTAATAAAGCATTGTTTTTATTTTTACATAACAAAAAATAAAAAAATAGAATATAGTAGGTGGAACCATAGAGCTACACACTCATGTACAGTAGGTGGCGGTATGCACCTATAAGTTGTTTGCAATCCGCCAATAAAAGGAAAAGAAGAAGAAGAAGTCCATTAACCCAGACGAAGGGTTCCATTGGGTGTTTTCCTTGCAACTACGTGATGGTGAGTCGTTTATTTAATGTCGGTTTTATATTATGGTAGAAATGCGGTGGCTAGGCTACGCCACTGAGCTATATGCTAAACGTATTGGCATCTTAAAAATGGTCTTATAAGCTTAAAAGATCATTCTACTATTGTTGATTTTGTGGCCGAATACAAGATATGTTCTCAAAGCGTTAAATAAGCCCTTTGATTTTTCAACATTTTGTCTTTTAAGGACAATTTTAAGTTACTTTTCATTAAATTTGTCAATGACCTTTGGAAGTCTGGAGGGATGGCAGTAAAAGCCTAACAGCAGCGCGATCTCTCCTCCGCTACAGCGCCGGTAAAGAGCTGCGTGAAGCTGACACCCCACCCACAGAAAAAACTCAGTTAAATAGACGGAATGGTTAGTGCTTCGTTTGTGCAGGTTTGTGCCGTTAAAATTAGCGTTTGTGCTGTTTTGGTTTTGAAGATATTAAAGAATATTTGTTAAGGTCATCCAGAGTTCACCATCTCCCCATTTTGCTTCGAATCCGATCAAACTGGGCTACTTTTTTTAGTGCTTCGTTTGTGCAGGTTTGTGCCGTTAAAATTAACGTTTGTGCTACTTTGGTTTCGGAGATATGAATTTTAATTTCAGCCGATGACGTCATCCCAGATCGCCGCTTCAAAGTGCTACGTTTTTCTTTCTTTGCTGGTGCTGAGCTGGATCCAAAGCAAACCACAGTGGGCTACTTTTTCAACACGCAGTGACCATTTCGAAGAAGAATGTTTTGAACATGACATGAGAGTGAGGATTTTCGGTAAGTTGATTTCTCCTCCACTGCAGCGCCGGTAAAGCCGTGCTGCAGCGGAGAGCGTGCGCGCGCACACACACATATAAACTGTAAGACCCGACAGAGTTTGCCCTGGAAATAAGTACGGCTGGATTCCGTCAAAAGTCCGGTTTCTGTAAAGAAATTCTTCTAAAAAATCCATATCGCTATCAGATGATGATAGCTCCTCGCAAGGACGTGAAGAGACCGTTGGAGGGGCAGGTGCTCAAACTTAAAAGAGGGCACATGGGGCACGGATTTAAAACACGATACAGAAACATACCTTGCTATACAACCGGCTGAACTGTACCAACCCTTACTATAAAGAATGTAACATGGAATCAAGGGCGTACGTTTGATTTGAACTTTGGTAGGGACACTATTGGTCCAAAGCTTCATTGGTCCTACACAATATGCATGCTCCTATTTTTTGATGTTTGATTTGAGCATTAGGATGCATTTTGCCTGTCTAAAAAGAAAAGGTAGCATTATTTGCTACATTTATACAAATTTTATAAGCACGACACACACTAGATGCTGTTTGTTTATCTTTAAAGCATCACAGGATCTGATCAATGTCGAATTGGGACTTTTTCCCACTTTGAAAAAGTTTGCATTTGAACTTACCAGCAACAGAGACAGATGGTATACGTGCCTATTAAACCAAATATATTCAAAATATGTCTGTTGTCTAGATATATCCTGTATTTTATTTTGAAGATATAGAAATGTGCAGAGATAAACCCCACCCTTATTCTTTTTTTTAAATCCAAGAAACTCTGTCAGCATCATAAAACACAGCAAAATTATACATTCAAGGGACTGCAAATAAATGTATTGTATTTACTTTGCACTGGAAGTAGAAGTGTCACTGACAGCATTTCAAATTTTAAATTCAAACTTCAACAAATGTACAACTGCACTGTAGTTACTCTCTTTAGCCCATTTCATGTAATTTATCTTAACATTCCAAACACATTTCTTACATCATATATCTGAAGGGTAGATAACAGCTTCTCCTTACCTACATCCTCTCAGACAACTAATTATTTCCCTAACAATAGTGAGATTTCAATGTTTAAATGTGCAGCAAATCTTAATACATAAGGAGCATGGAGGACCCACTGTACTTTAAGTAAGATTAGTGACACTAAAACTGATCTGTTACATGAGTGGTTGTCCATTTCATCATTGAAATGAGAACATATTAATATACTATTGGGATATACTAGTAAGACTATTAAAGAACAGCAGATTAATCTTTAAGATATGTAAAGGCCTATATTAAATTAATTTTGCAACCACATCAATAGATTAAATAATTTTTTCTTTTTGTCTTATTAAAATTGGTGGGGGTGTCGGCGACGTTGCAGCGTAAACAGGGGCGTAATGCAGCCGCTGTCGGGTGAACATTATTGCACACTGATGGCGCTAAGAAAACTAAAATGATGCGGCGTGCTGCTGCTGCAGCGCATTGACTCTGCTTCTCCCGGCACCGTCTAGTGATCACCACCTCCCCTCCGCCGCTATTTAAGTAGAACAATGACCGGTGCAAAATTAAGTTCTATTTACCGAAGATGAAGTGTAGACTGCACATTCTGTCGTAGTATGATGGCTCCCACAGTCCATTGAGATTGTCTGCCTGCATCCTTTTCATGGATATTATTAATTTCTTTCTTCTTTCCTCGTCCTTTGGTAAACAACAGAAACGTACATCCGACAATTTGGAATGCCTCTGTGTGCAACCGGGAGCACAACAAGTCGTAGACATTGTTTAGATTCCAAAAATAAACTAACTAAAAGTATGTTCTAAATCACCCGTTTTGTAATGATAGTAGATGGGAACAGTTCTGCTTTTGCCTACCTGCGGGACCCGGATGTAGCGCGGACGTCACGCATGACGTCACACGTGAACTGGTCTATAGTGCATTGTGACAAACAGAGCGTTGGGACCACAGACATATATACGTAGACGCGTCATAGGGCGCAGGTTCGCACGTCAACGTCACCGCCATATTGTATGTGGCAGAAAAAAGTTGAGTTCTGTTATTGTGAACGTGGATCAGAGAAGATGCCTCATTCCTGTGCTGCAATAAATACACACACACACACACATATATATATATATATATATATATATATATATATATATATATATATATATATAGTGTGTCTATGTGTTATGAATATAAGGATCAATTTGGTAAATCTAAATTTGGTAAGTCTTCATTATTTCTTTTTTTTTTTTTTTTTTGTCCTTCAAGATATTTATTTCTAACCTGACAACAGCCCGCTGCATGTCGCTCCGCCTAGCTCCGCTCACATACATCTGGGACACCGCGATAGGAATTGCCTTTACTGAAGGCTGGGCCTTATCAAAACTCCTTGCATATGATTGGATAAGCCACTTGTCTGTCATGTTTATCGACGTGCTATTTTAACCACTCACACCGAAGCTAACCCGTGACGCTGATGAGACCGACGCAGGAAAAAAAAACTTTTTTTATTTTTTTTATGTGTTTGCGGCTCTAGTGGCACGCATTTTATTGACAGTGAGCTGACAGGAAGAGGGGGGAAGACAGGCGGCAAAGCGCCGCGGGTCGGAGTCAATCCCGGGCCGACCGCGTTGAGGACGAAAGGCCTCCTAATATGGTTCCCGCTAACTGCTCCGGTGTGCCCCGGAAATCAAAACTTGCCAAATCTGGTCGGGAGAAGGGCGAAAACATGGTTTCCACCAACAAAAGCCTTCAGAGCTTTCTCCGATGTTCTTTTAATGAAACAATATCAGATAGATTGGACAACACAGAAGAAATAGCAGCATCAATGCTAACGCTTGCTTCCTCGATGCGAGCCGCCATTGTTGTTGGAATCTCACGGTAACTTCTCCACTACGTCACATCCAGGAAACACCCGCCCTGCGTCCTGATTGGCCAGACCATAAATTTGGTTGGGGAAATCACTTTCAATGAGCGGTGTCCCAGATGTATGTGAGTGGAGCTAGGCGGAGCGAGACATACAGCTGGCTGTTGTCAGGTTAATTTATTTCAGCTTGGGTTGGAACCACATCCAAGAAAGCGTCTTTACGATTAACCATTATGAGCTCCACAAATCGTTCCTGAATACATAATTTAAGATTGCCAGACTAAATACAACATCATGCAAACCTACTGTTTTCTGGTTACACACAATTAGCAAAGCGATGGTCCACAATGTTGAAACACACAATATATATTTGATGACCAGTTTTCTTTTACTGTTTTATTTCCCTTAAACATTCACACTCAGAAATCCACCCACACAACAGACATTCATCAAAGTCTTAAAATGTGCTAATGTAGCAGAAGGTTTGAGGTCGGCTCTTCTCTTCCTCCCAGTCCAGTTTCAGGTGTCAGAAGTTATGCTAGAGCCATTTTTGCTAACAGTTGTTCATAAAGCCGCTGCTTTCTTCTCCTTGTAAGTCGCCATCATCTTCTTGATTTCTGCTATGGCCTTTCCTGGGTTGAGACCCTTGGAGCAAGTCTTGGTGCAGTTCATGATAGTGTGGCAGCGGTACAGGGAGAAGGGGTCCTGAAGTTTAGACAATCACTCCTCGGTGAAGTCGTCACGGGAGTCTATCATCCACCGGTATGCCTGCATGAGGACAGCAGGTCCCAGGTATTTGTCTCCATTCCACCAGTAGCTCGGACAGCTGGTGCTGCAGCAGGCACAGAGGATGCACTCGTACAAGCCGTCCAGTTTCTGCCTGTCCTCCACTGACTGCAAATACTGCTCCTTCCCCTCCTTAGTGCCATCCTTCTTCTTCAGGTAAGGCTCGATGGATTTGTACTGTGCGTAAAAGTTGCTCATATCAGGCACTAGATCTTTGACGACGTACATGTGTGGCAAGGGGTAGATTTTAGTGGGTTTGCTGGTATTCACGTCAATTTTATTAAGGCACGCCAGTGTGTTGCCCCCGTTTATGTTCATGGCACATGAGCCGCAGATACCTTCACGGCAGGAACGTCTGAACGTGAGCGTGGGGTCCATTTCATTCTTGATCTTGATGAGGGCGTCCAGAACCACTGGGCCACATGTGTTCAGGTCTACTTCGTACGTCTGCATGCGGGGTTTGTCTCCCGGGGTGTCTGGATCCCAGCGGTAGACCTGGAACTTCTTCATCCTGGGTTCAGGAGCCGGAGCGGCAGCAGTCTGAGTGTAGCGCACCATCACCATCATGCCAGAATTCCTAAAACCCAGAACATTTCGGCTGAAGCAAACCAGGGACATCGTTGCTGGCTGTGCGGACTAACACTAATTAACAGTGGCCTGTGTGTGTCTGTGTACTGCAGCGATAACTGCTCACTTATTGTCCTACCGGCAGTGAAAGCAGCCTGACTCTGACGGTCTTCATTATTTCATAAAAACCGTGTCACATGTGAACCTTTAGGAACAGACTTTTTGGGTGAGTATTGAAGAGGTAAAATTAATAATATGAGGAAAAAAGTCCTAGGTCAATAGGACAAAGTATAAATAAACAAACAAACACAAAGTGATAATGTTATGATAAAAACATCATAATATGAGAATTAAAGGGGAATTATTTCCAGAATAATCACAGTTTGCAGAATTATTTCACTCCTGGAGTAATAGGGTCTACCCCCACAAACTATATATCAAAACGTGCGTCACGATGCCGTGTGCTATTTGTACTTCACGCCATTTCCAGTTACCATGGCAACGGAATTAGCGACAAACCACTATTGCCTGTTTAAAGTTTGTTCTGTTTTTTTCAGTTAAGAAATATGTTGTCAGTATACTGATGTCTGTTTATTTGTATACATGACAATGGTAACTAGTACAAGGTTTAACGTGCAAAATGTATAACCATACAAACATGTTAAAGAAAATTGAGCAAAAGGAAAACATTTACTCCTAAACAGTGCCCCAGCAACAGCAAGAACTAGATTCTTTGTGAGAATTGGCAAGAATCTATTCAATAAATTGGGGAAAGCTTCCCAATGAGAAGACTAAACACAGAGTTGGTGGATAAAGACCACCTACATACCAGGTATGGACTTATAATGTGGAGTACTCTGTGTCAGGACCCTCCAAACCAGAGTCAATGTCAGAAGTGCCTTTTTGGGGCTAAAGACAAAATAACCAAATCTGTTGACCTGTGATCAACAGT